>NC_064865.1:3815557-3830557 GCF_024139225.1 Suncus etruscus | reverse complement strand
CCACAGGTCACGGTGCTGCTGGACAGTGGGTCCTCTCTGGAGGCCCAACGGGGTGACGAGCCAGTTGCATGCACCCTAAATTCTGGGCCTTCTTGGTGGGCAGTGAGTGCTTTCGGTGTGGTCCCCCTTAGAGGCCCGAAGGGGATGATGAGTGGCATGCACCCTAAATTCTGGGCCCTCTGTCCTTGCAGGGCACAGTGGTGGTGGGCAGTGGGTCCCCCCTGGAGGCCCAAAGGGGTGACGAGCTAGCTGCATGCACTCTGAATTCTGGGCCCTCTTGGTGGGCAGTGAGTGCTTTCAGTGTGGTCCCCCTTAGAGGCCCAAAGGGGATAGTTAATGATCTGCATGCACCCTGAATTCTGGGCCCTCTGTCCCCGCAGGTCACGGTGGTGGTGGGCAGCGGGTGGCTCCACTGTGGTCCCCTTTAGAGGCCCAAAGGGGATAGATAATGAGCTGCATGTACCCTAAATTCTTGGCCCCCTGTTCCCGCAGGTCATGGTGGTGGTGGGCAGTGGTGGTGCTGTCTGCACTCCCCTCACTGGGGGCAAACGGGGAGACCCCCCCAGAAGCCCCACCGGCACCCTGGACCCAGCTCTGGCTCTTCCGTTTCCTGGTGAATGCCGCAGGCTATGCCAGCTTCATGGTACCTGGGTACCTACTGGTGCGGTACTTGAGACGCAAGAACTACCTGGAGACAGGTGTGTGTGGGAGCGACAAAAAAGGGTGGATGCCCCCAGGTCCGGGTTAGGAGGACGGGCCAGTCGAGCTAGGGGGATGTGCCTGGGAGGGGCGGAAGTCTTGAGCTGTGTGCTTATCTGCTGAGTGCTAGCAGGATGTGGAGCCTGATTTTTTTGTGTGCCTGTGTGTGTGTTTCCTTCAGGCAGGGGTCTCTGCTACCCGCTGGTGAAGACTTGTGTGTTTGGCAACGAGGCCAAGTCTTCTGACGAGGTTCCTTTGACTTCCCGGGCCGAGGCCTCAGAGGCAACCCCCACTCGGCAGGCCCTGAAGCTGGTCTTCTGTGCCACGGGGCTCCAGGTAGGTTGGGCAGGCTCCTCTTCTTTTCCTGGGGGGAGTGGGGGATCCTGATGCACAGGGTGTCCGGAACCTTGCTTTTTCACCTTCTTAATCCCCAAAGTTTTTCGGTGGTTCTCTTTTCTCTGGATCACACACACTGCCATCTTGAAGGTAGTTGGAGGCAGTGCTATCATCTTTGCTCCTTTCTATGTTATCTGCTATGCTCTGATTACACTTCCTCCTGCAGTCAGTGTCTCATCTACTGTAAACTGGATGGAAGTTTGAGATAGCTGTCAGGCCTTCCTCCCTGGCCTGCGCTAGTGGGGCTCAGCTGATCTCATGGCATTGTGGAGTGGGCACTGTTTATTCCATCTCGCGTACCAGTTTTAACAGGTTTTCAGTCTTCTCTAAGATTAAACAAGAGTTACTTACTTGGATGGACACGTTAGCATACCCTAAAGGAGACAGGCAAGGTCTCTGCATTTGGCATTTAAGTGTGTTGCATATTTGGTTCCCTAACAATGTAAAATCAGGCTTAGGGAGTAAATACTTCCAGTCAGTAAAGGAACCAAAAAAAATGTATGCTCTTTAAACCAGTGGTTTTCCGCTTTCAGTATGTTATTCCCAATATCCATGGTACATGCCTGGAACTTGAACAAGTGGTCAAAACTATTTCTGCTTCATGAGGAGGGAGAATGGTAAAATCCACTTTTGCTTTTCCCTTTCTTCCTCCTGCTTACTGTTTGTTTTCACCTTTCCCCACCCAGGTGTCTTATCTGACATGGGGTGTCCTGCAGGAAAGAGTAATGACTCGAAGCTATGGAGCCACAGCCACATCACCAGGGGAGCATTTCACAGACTCCCAGTTCTTGGTGCTCATGAACCGAGTGCTGGCACTAATTGTGGCTGGCCTCTACTGCCTCCTCTGCAAGCAGCCCCGGCACGGGGCCCCCATGTACCGGTGTTCCTTCGCCAGCCTATCTAACGTACTGAGCAGCTGGTGCCAATATGAAGCGCTCAAGTTCGTCAGTTTCCCCACCCAAGTGCTGTCCAAAGCCACCAAGGTGATCCCTGTGATGTTGATGGGAAAACTGGTGTCCCGCCGCAGCTACGAGCACTGGGAGTATTTCACGGCGGCCCTCATCTCCATCGGGGTCAGCATGTTTCTGCTGTCCAGTGGACCCGAGCCCCACAGCTCCCCGGCCACCACACTCTCGGGCCTCGTCCTACTGGCGGGCTACGTTGCCTTCGACAGCTTCACCTCCAATTGGCAGGACGCTCTCTTTGCCTATAAGATGTCCTCGGTTCAGATGATGTTTGGGGTCAACCTCTTCTCCTGTGTCTTCACGGTGGGATCCCTGCTAGAGCAAGGGGCTCTGCTGGAGGGGACTCGCTTCATGGGGAGACATAGTGAGTTTGCCGCACACGCTCTCTTGCTCTCCATCTGCTCTGCATGTGGCCAGCTCTTCATCTTCTACACCATTGGGCAGTTCGGGGCTGCCGTGTTCGCCATCATCATGACCCTCCGCCAGGCTTTTGCCATCCTGCTCTCCTGCCTCATCTACGGCCACACGATCACTGTGGTGGGCGGGCTTGGGCTGGCCGTGGTCTTTGCTGCCCTCCTACTTCGGGCCTATGCCCAGAAACGCCTGAAGCAAAGGGGAAAGAAAGCTGCACCAGTAGAGCCCCCTGTACAAAAGGTTTGAGGAGCTGGCAAGAGGAACCCTCACCAGCTTCCTAGGGTACAACCTAAGGCAGGCTGGCTCAAGGGCAAGATGCAGGTTTTCAGTATCGAGCCAGCTTTGTGGCTGGAGATGGGCAGCCCTGGAGGCAGCCCAGCCCCCTTCGCCTTAAGTCACCGCCCTTCCTCGTCAAAGTATTGAGCCTGAGACAGGCAGAGGCAGGAAGGTCCGAGCAACTTTCAAGTTGCCCCCTCACCTGGCTCTGCCACTTCACCCCAGAGACCTGCATTTCTTACTTGGGTTTGACAAGAGCACAAGTGTTGTAGGTTTCCCCCACCCCAAAAGATGCTTCTCCAGGAGAAAGATGGTGCTGTGCTGGGGCAAAAGGGGTATCAGCCCAGTAATGCCACCACCCACCCGGATAATGCTCCTGGATCCTTGAGCTCAGCTCCATGAGCAGGTTTTGGTACTTTGGATATGTAACTTTCGGCTCTTATAATTTTATTTTATTAAACTGCTGCAATGTCTTGGCCCTGTGTTCTTGTGTTTCATGCAGCATTAGTTGCATGGTGTCGTAGCCCTCAATATGGTTATGAATCAGATTGTATTTGCACTTGTAGAGAGCATAACTAGAAAAGAGCATCATCTTTATTTCGCATACTTTAATTTCAGAACAAAATAAACAAAAACACAATACACAACATTCAAACCTGTAGTCAAATTTGGAGGGGAAGAAGCTCGAGACCTTCCCCCATCCTGGCTTATGAAAGGACAGGAGTGGAAAAAAAAAAACCTCTAGAGCCAGTGGCTAAGAACCACTCAGGACTGCTAGGGGGAGATTGGGACACTATACAGAGGGCAGCACTATCTGCAGGTAGAAACTTCTAATCTACTTCTTCCATGCGAGATGCATCCTCGTCACCCTCAAGAGGGGGTATCTCATCGGGAACAGCAGCACTGGGCTCCTCGGCTGTCACTTCATCTTCATCAATGCCTAGAAAGAGAGGAGATTTGAGTTGCCAGGAACAGATGGAGGGATCTTATCTAATCTGGCTCCTTACAGATCAGATCAGCACATGCCCGATTACCATCAGGTAGCCCAGAACTCACCCAGTCCTAGCTTTATCATGCGGTAGATGCGGTTGGAGTGGGTCTGGGGGTCCTCAAGTGAGAAGCCAGAGGAGAGCAGTGCGGTTTCAAACAACAGGACCACTAGGTCCTTGACAGCCTTGTCATTCTTGTCTGCCTCTGCCTTCTGCCTCAGTGTCTCCACAATGGGGTGGTCAGGGTTGATCTCCAGATGCTTTTTGGCCATCATGTAGCCCATTGTAGAGTTGTCCCGAAGAGCCTGGGCTTTCATGATCCTCTCCATGTTGGCTGTCCAGCCATAGGTGCTGGTCACAATGCAGCAGGGTGAAGACACAAGCCTATTGGATATTGTTACCTGTAGAATCAGAGAAAGCACATTTGTAAGAGGGCCAGCCAGGCCAGGGCCTTAAGTGCCTCAAACCCTGAAAAAGGCCCAAACTTTCAGGTGTATCCAAAGTTAAACTTGTTGGTCCAAGAGAACAAGAACCACGTGGGGCCCAACATTGGCAGTGCCAAGACCCACTCCTAACTCTGCAACACGGTTGAACCGAGTGTTAAAGACCCTTACATGCTACACCACGAAGCTCTTTAACTCAAATTGCCCCAAACCTTAATTCTATCGCAATAGGATCAAGAAGCTAACATCTTAAAATGCCTACCTTCTCAACCTTCTTATCCAAGATTTCCTTCATAAGTTTGCACAGGTTCTCAAATTTGGCCTTGCTCTCTTCCATTTTCTTCTTCTCCTCTTCATCCTCAGGCAGCTCCAAGCCTTCCTTTGTAACTGAGACTAGGGTCTTCCCATCGAATTCCTTAAGCTGCTGCACGCAGTATTCATCAATAGGCTCTGTCATATAGACTACCTCGAAGCCCCGTTTCCGTACTCGCTCCACAAAAGCAGAGTTGGCAACCTGTTCTTTGCTCTCACCTGTTAAGATTTATTTAACAACTCAGAAAACACCGTACTATCTGTTGTCAGGCATTTCCCTTTAAATATTTTCCCTTCTCCCTAACCCAGGGCTTCTCAAATAGTGAGTCTCCATAAAGGGGGACGCATTTGACCTCGGCAAACACAAGCTAGGCCCCTTTGTCTCTGGAGTTTAAGAGTTGCTGTCTTGCTTCAAGCCCCACTTCAAAAAGCTATGCATTGCAAAACGTGCTCATTGTAGCCATTAATCCAGACATCACCTGATTAAAATAATTTAGTTCAAATTATTTTATATTTGTTTTGCAGGTTAAAGTTTTTCTTAAAAAAGATACTATTTGGGCCCGGAGAGATAGCACAGTGGCGTTTGCCTTGCAAGCAGCCAATTCAGGACCAAAGGTGGTTGGTTCGAATCCCAGTGTCCCATATGGTCCCCCGTGCCTGCCAGGAGCTATTTCTGAGCAGACAGCCAGGAGTAACCCCTGAGCACTGCCGGGTGTGGCCCAAAAACCAAAAAAAAAAAAAAAAAAAAAAAAAAGATACTATTTACAGTCATACAGGGGAGAGCACGAAAAATGTTTTCTTCCTGGGGGGGGCAAGACAGAAAATAATTGAGAAGCACTGCCCTAACCAGAGGTTTTAATCAGACCTAAGGGCTCCAACATACCAGTGATGTAATAAATGGATTTCTGAGTCTCCTTCATGCGAGAGACATATTCTGAAAGAGAAGTCATCTCATCACCAGACTGCGAAGTATGGTAGCGAAGCAGCTCAGAGAGACGTCGCCGATTAGTGGAGTCCTCATGGATTCCAAGCTTTAAGGACAGGAAAATATTACTTTAATTAAGCTAACCTTGAAAACTATGAAGTGTTCACCTAAATCAATGTCTACTTACTTTTAGGTTTTTAGAGAATGCTTCATAGAATTTCTTGTAGTTCTCCTTGTCTTCTGCCAGTTCAGAGAAGAGCTCAAGACACTTCTTAACTATGTTTTTGCGAATGACCTTCAAAATTTTGCTCTGCTGGAGCATTTCTCTGGAAATATTCAGGGGCAGATCCTCAGAGTCAACCACACCACGGATAAAGTCTGCAATAACCAGGAAATGAAACTTACAGTGAGAAGACAAAAACCAGAAAAAAGGACATGGCTGAAGGAGCGGATCCAGGCATTCAAAATGCATGCAAGAGGAGCTGGAGAGAGAGCATGGAAGTAGGGCGTTTGCCTTGCATGCAGGACAGTGATTCGAATCCCAGCATCCCATATGGTCCCGAGCCTGCCAGGAGCAATTTCTGAGCATAGAGCCAGGAGTACTCCTGAGCACTACTGGGTGTTAACCCAAAAAACAAACAAAAAAAAACAAAAGAGATGGGAATGTAGTCAGTCATGTCTATAAGAAATGTCATGAGGACATATGGGTTTGTTATCCCATCTCAAGCTTTGAAAAAACTTCAAAAAATTTTGTTACTGTTCTGGCAAGTGATGTAGTTCACTATTATTTACATAGCCCTAGGACTCTAGCCTTGTATGTAGGAAAATCATGGGACCCAAAGAATCAATAAACAGTGGAGTATGAGAGGACAGCAGGTAAAAGTGCTTTAATTGCATGGGATCAACCCAAGTTCAATCTTTGACATCAGATAGAAGTACCCGGAGCCCCAGAGAAAATCGGAGTGCAGCAGTGCCAGGACTAAGGGTCATCCCATTCCCCCAAAAACCTTAAATGGGGAATGGCAGGAAAACAAGCTCAAGTGCTGGCTATGCATGGCTTCCCAACTGGGACGTGCAGGCTGAATCCCCTAGACTTGGAATAAAAGGAGTACTGCAGACTCATGGGTTTAATGTAGCTTTTCATTGAAGCTAACAAAAGGATCCTCACTTAAGGCACCAGTTCCCAAAACTGGGTTAGCTCAGTAGCAGAGCTTGAGGGTCTAAGGTTCAATCCATGGCACTAAACAAATATGGCCAGGTAATTTCTTAATGGTAGTTTGCATGTCTGCATGCATTTCTGCCCTGGGTTCCACCACCAGTATCATACAGAAAAATTGCTCTTCCCCGAGGGTATACTCACTCAGATACTCTGGTATCAGCTCATCACAGCTATCCATGATGAATACGCGTCGGACATAAAGCTTGATGTTGTTCTTCTTCTTCTTGTTCTCAAAGAGGTCAAATGGAGCCCGGCGAGGAATGAAGAGCAATGCCCTGAATTCCAACTGACCTTCTACAGAGAAGTGCTAAAGAGAGAAGCGGCCAAAGTCAGTCCTGCACAAGGTCAACACACATATATATGCATATACATATGGCCCTTACTCTTGACTGATCAGAATCATTCTTCCAGTACTGGGGATTTTACGACTGAATAGTGAAGAAGTATTTAAACTTCTTATAGTATCCTTCTGGACCCCTCAAAACACCTTTTAATACACCATTAACTCATCCTAGTAAGTCAAAGGTACAGGAGTAGGATGCTTGTCTTGCAACTGACCCACGTTTAACCCTCCCTTCCATCCATGATATTCTGAACCTGCCGAATCACCCCAGGATTAATTCCCAATTCCTGACCGCAGAGCCAGAAGTCCAGCATTGCTAGGTGGAGCAGTCACCCCATTTTAATTATCAGAGCAGATACTAAACCAGTGACTAAATCTTGTGGGGCAAAGTATGCAATAACAAGTGTCCTTCCTAGCTTAAAGCTACCATGGAGAACCATGGAGATGACTGGGAAGTGACTTTCCCCCAAATTTCATTAAGTAATCTCATGTGGCTCCACAAGCCTTTTCTGAATTCCAGCCTACAGATCACTTGGGCGCGGGTCAGCTCATCACAATCATCAGCTTACTTTTGCCTAATGGAATCGGTCTCTCACCTTAACTGCCAAATGGTCTTCCCAGTCATTGGTCAGACTCTTATAGAACTCTCCGTATTCCTCCTGGGTGATGTCGTCAGGATTTCTGGTCCAAATGGGCTTGGTCTTGTTTAGTTCCTCGTGATCAATGTATTTCTCCTTAATCTTCTTGGTCTTCTTTTTCTTATCCTTACCAGCATCATCCTCCTCATCTGAGCCTACATCTTCTATCTTGGGCTTCTCCTCCTCCTCCTTATCTTCCTCTTCCTTCTCACCTTTCTCCTCTTCTGCCTCATCATCACTGATTTCCTTCTCTCTCTCTTTCTCCAACTGCAAGTGCAAAAGGTAAGCTCAATATAGACCATAAGGTGTCATAAGCTATGGCTATGATGCATGAGTAACCAATCAATCACTCACATAGAGGGTGATGGGATAACCAATAAACTGTGAGTGCTTCTTCACCACTTCTTTCACTCTCCTTTCTTCTAAGTACTCGGTCTGATCTTCTTTAAGATGCAGGATCACTTTGGTACCCCGGCCAATAGGCTCACCTGATAATGTCACAAGTGCAAGATGAAACTAACACGTAGCGACTCACAGAACAAAGACTTACTTAGTTCTTCCCCAGAAGCCGAACCCAGCTCTCTCAACGACATCAACTTACCATGGTCAGCACGTACAGTGAAGGAGCCCCCAGCAGAAGACTCCCAGGCATACTGCTCATCATCGTTGTGCTTTGTGATCACAACCACTTTCTCCGCTACCAGGTAAGCAGAGTAGAAGCCAACACCGAACTGCCCAATCATGGAGATGTCTGCACCAGCCTGGAAAAAAAACATTTTAAAGTTAAACACAGGTTTTAAGTAAAACAAAGGCTTAAAAGCAAATGTCCATCTAGCTAAAACAACACATACCTGAAGAGCTTCCATAAATGCTTTAGTGCCAGACTTGGCAATGGTTCCCAAGTTATTTATAAGGTCAGCTTTGGTCATGCCAATGCCTGTATCCACCAGAGTCAAGGTACGCTCCTGGGGGTTTGGGATGATGTCGATTTTCAGCTCCTTACCACTGTCCAACTTGGAAGGATCAGTCAGGCTCTCATAGCGAATCTTGTCCAAAGCCTAGAAATGCAAATCAATATTTTATAAGTGTCTTTTAAGCCAATTTTTAGACAACCATTTTTAAATAATCCAAATTAGTGAAAAAGCTAGCTACAATATCCAATATACCCACATGGATCAAGGCCAACCTTTAATAGTGATTTCTCCTTTAACCACAAAGCTTCAAAATTACCAACCGGGATTCTCACATTAGTATCACAAAGACAGATATAATAATAGTAATTTCGGATCACTCACATCCGAAGCGTTGCTGATCAGTTCCCGCAGAAATATTTCCTTGTTTGAGTAAAAGGTATTGATGATGAGTGACATAAGTTGGGCAATCTCTGCCTGAAAGGCGAAAGTCTCCACCTCCTCCTCTCCATGGTGCACTTCCTCAGGCATCTATGAAAGGAAGTGTCATTGTTAGAATGCTGGGCCTCCAATTCCCAGGTCTGCCCAGAGGTCAGAGATTTCAATCTCTGTTCAGTCTACCGAAGAGTTGGGTACTGTCTTCTGTTCCCTTAAGACCTCAGGCTGCACCTTTATAATTTCAAGTACCCAGGGGGAGCCACAGAACATGACCAGGTCGGGTCCTTGGACTTTACTCTGCACACCAGCCAAGCTGAATGGCAGCCAGTTAAGGACGGTGGTTCGAATCCCATTTGGCAGCCCAGAGGGTCCCCCCCCTTGTGCCTGCCAGGAGCCATTTCTGAGCTGAGAGCCAGGAGGAATCCCTGAGCGCTGCCGGGCGTGACCAAAAGAGAAAAAAAAAAAACCAACAAAGAAAAGTCATCCGTGCCTCAACGACCAAAAGACACTCCCTGAGGGGGAGGAGGAGAGCGAGGAGGAAGGCGGCTGGCTCGAAATACAGATATTAAAAGAAAAAGGGATTTCCAAGCTGCTGGTCTTGGGTGGGTGGACAGGGCGGAGGAGGCCGGCCCCCAAAAGATCGCCAAGACCTAATAAGTGAGACTCGACTAGGCCAAAAAAAAAAAGGAAAGGCAAGAAAAACCAGCAGGGAATCGAGAGCCCCTGAAGGGGCAAAAGAAAAAATGGGAGAGCTTGGAATCCAAAGAAGATAAAATGGTGGCCGTGATGTGAGATTGATGGCGCTCGCCTCCGTCACTGCGGGCCAGGACCAGGCCGCGCGAGGAGAGGCGAGGCGAGGCGAGAGGCGGGGGCGCCGTGGCCACCACAGCTCGGTGGGCGCAACATCCGGGTACCACCATCCGGGCACCACCATCCGGGTACCACCGGGCGGTGCGCGCGCGGCTTTGGCTGCGGCAGGGCAGCACCTAGTCGCGTGCGGCGCGTCGCGGGGCACTTCCGGCAGCGGGGCGGGGGAGGGGCGCGAGCGGCCGGCGACGCTTCCGGAACCTTCCAGAAGCTTCTCCACGCCGGGCCGGGCCGCCCCTCCCCCGCCCCGCCGGCCTTCCTCCCCCTCCTCCTCCTCCTCCGGGAAAAGACCTACGAGACAAAACGGGCGTTAGAACCGGACGCAGCGTGTCTGCGCGGGGGGCACCCCGAGCCCGAGGGGCGCCCCAGACCGGAAGTGGAGCCCGGGCCACGTGCGGGCCGCTCGCCCCCCCCCGGGCGTTGCAACGGCCGCCCAGCGCCCCGGGGTGAAGGGGACCTCATGGCGCCCTCCCGAAGAGAGCCTGAGGAGGGAGGAGGCCCGAGCGCGGCCTTTACCTCGAAGGGACGGAGAGTCGTAGCCTCGGAGGAGACGCGAGCGGCCAGCCGGGACGGGACGGGTTCGCCTCACAGCTGCGCGGGGGCGACGCCACAGCAAGAGAGCGGCGCCCAGCCGCCGGCCGCCCTATATAAGGCGCTGCACCGCGCCGCGGCCGCCCGGATCCCTCCGCCTTAAAGGGGACGCGAGCGAGCGCGCGCGCCTGCCGCCCGCCCGCGCTGACGTCACGGCGCGGAACACGGCGGGCGCAGGGACCGCGCGGCCGCCCCCGCGGGAGCCGCGCCGCGGAAGAGGAGCGAGGAGAGGCGGAGGGGGCGGGGCAGGGGCCGGGACTCTTTGGCTCGCGCGCGCGCGCGGAGGGAGCGGCGGCGGCGGTGCTGCGGCCTTCCAGCATTTTCTAGGCGCCTCCAGGCGCGCGCGCCCCGCCCGCCCCGCCCGCACGCCCGAGCGCGCACGCGCCTGAGGGTCAGGGGGGAGGGGGAGGGGGAGGGGGAGGGGGAGGGGGAGGGCGAGCTCGGCGCGGCCCCAACGGCCGCCCCGCTCCTCGCTGGCCACCCTGGGAGAGGGGGAAATGGGGGTGCCGGTGCCCCATCAAGCAGGCAGGCAGGCAGGCAGGCAGGATCGGGGTGACTCCCATCAGGCAATACTCGAGTGACTCAGTCAGCCAGGCAGTAATGGGGTGACTCCAGTCATTATTGGAGCCAGGCTTTATTGGGGTGACTGTCAGGCAGGATTGGGGGGGCTCCATCAGGCAACCAGTAATGGGGTGACTCCAGTCAGCCAGGCAGGATTGGGGTGACTCCATCAGGCAGCCAGTAATGGGGTGACTCTAGTCAGTCAGGCAGTGTTGGGGTGACTGTCAGGCAGGATTGGGGTAACTCCAGTCAGCCAGGCAGTACTGGGGTGACTCTGTCAGTCAAGCAGTATTGGGGTGACTCCCATCAGGCAATACCCGAGTAACTGTCAGGCAGGCAGTAATGGGATGACACCAGTCAGCCAGGCAGTATTGGGGTGACTCCATCAGGCAGGCAGTGTTGGGGTGACTCCAGTCAGCCAGGCAGGATTGGGGTGACTCTGTCAGTCAAGCAGTATTGGGGTGACTCCATCAGGCAGCCAGAAATGGGGTGACTCCAGTCAGCCAGGCAGTATTGAGGTGACTGTCAGGCAGGATTGGGGGGCCTCCATCAGGCATCCAGTAATGGGGTGACTCCAGTCAGTCAGGCAGGACTGGGGTGACTCCAGTCAGTCAGGCAGTATTGGGGTGACTCCGTCAGGCAGGCAGGCAGGCAGCAGCCAGGCTGTGGGGCGCCTCAGCCACTACAAGGGACTGGCCACTGCCACCCATGAGCAGCCTTTTCGGCTGCCTTGGGTTTTTTGGGGCCCTCCACAGCTGCAGTGTCTTAGAGCTGAGGAGAGAGGGGTTCCCCGTGACCCCCTCACCTCCATCTCTAGGGCAACAAGCCCCTCCTAGAGGTTGCGAGTGTTCAGGCCCAAGGGCAGTCATTCAGAACCAGATGATTGAGCTTCAGACTCCCCGCCTTCCCTCCAGGCTGTCAAGCATGCACAGTACCCTGGGGGTACACTGTGCCTTCTGCATCCCCCCTTCCCCGCAAGCTGAGGAATCAGCCTTGTGTCACCCCTAATTCCCCCTGGCCCACTCTGCACCCCTGTGATTGCTGAGGAGGGATTCCCACAGTCTTGATTCCCAAAATTTCCATGAAATTTTCTCTGTATTTTGAGGGGTTCTTTTTGTTGTTGTTGAAGGAAAGAGAACCCTGGCTTTTCCTGGCCCCAGGTTCGACCTCATCATCCCCACCGCTGCCACACCATTCCTTATATTACTCCGTCGTCCTCCTCACTGTCCTTGAGGTAAAGAGAAACTTGCAGCTTCCTCCTCCAGATGTTTGTCAATCCAGGAATGTGCACAGGAAAGAGGGTGCTGTAGCCAGGAAGGCCCCAGAACTTCAATATTAAAAAGCCAGGCGTAGTCTCTTAACACATTCTCCCCTGTGGAAAGCAGAGCTCCTAAAAAGTTGCTCCCTTCCATCTTACAGCCCTGTTCACAGGGCAAAAACGACTTTGCTGCACCTTCTGCGGACTGGAAACAATGCAGTTCTCATGGTACGACTGGCCCTCTGATCCAGAAATGGAGTCTTCCTTCCCAGACTCTAAATAGGAATCGCTCAGAGAGTCTTAAGGAGTTTTCTGGGAGAAAAGTTCAAATCCTGCTCCCGCAGAGGAAAATCTTCCTTCTCTAGAAGCAGCCTTCCAGGATAGCTCACCCACGCGTTAGACAAGAAACGCACACTCTGAGCTTTGCCTGGGATGCAGAGAAGCACATCAACAAGGACAAGGTGTCCTCAGCCCACTGGGGGCTGCAGGCCTTGCGAGAGTGAATCATAGCAGTGTGGGGAAAGCAGCAGAAATTACTAGCTGGATGAGCCAGGCAGACCGGGGGCTATAGCTAGCCAAGCCATGCAAAAGTCTCTTCCCTGGAAAGGGAAAACAATAGGAAGGTACAGATTTAATAAGAGAACCATAGCTCAGAAATCCTCAAGGAAGGCAGGAGAAGCTGAAATGGGCCAAATTCTCAGAAGGCCACAAATGCAGTGCTCAGTTCTGATCTTGGAGCAGGAGCAAGTACAGTGGCAGAGCGCTTGCTTTGTAAGAGGCCAACCTGAGTTCTGCCCTCCATGCCACATATATGATCCCTTGAACACTGCCAGGAGTGATCCTGAGTGCTGAGCCAAAAGCCCTGATCACAGTTGGTTGTGGCCCGAACCTTAAGCCAATACTTAGGGGCATTACTGAAGACAACAATGGAACCCTGGGCCAGAGAGAGAGTACAATGGTAGGGCATTTGTCTTGCAAGTGACTGTCCCAGGACCAATGGTAGTTTGAATCCCGGCATCCCATGTGGTCCCCTTGCCTGCCAGGAGTGATTTCTGAGCAGAGAGCCAGGAGTATACCTGAGCATCGCTGGGTGTGGCCCAAAAACACACACACACAAACAATAGAACCCTATGATCTATCTTCTGAGGCTATATTCATAGCACTGCAACCCTACCTGTTTCTGAGGTGTGTGTGTTTTTGTTTTCATTTCTAACCAGTTCTCAAAGACTCAGCCCCATATTCTGCTATTAAAACTCGACCAAGTGAAGCAACAAGAACTGACAAGCCACAGCCTGCAACTCTGACCTGTTGCATGTTGTAGTAGGTTAAACACTGGGGTGCGGGGTGGGGAGAGAGCCACAGCAGTGCTCAGGGCTTACTCCTGGCTCTGCTCACAGGAATCACTAACTCCTGGAAGGCGCTGAGGACCATATAAGGTACCAGGGATCAAATCTGGATTGGCTACGCTTCTGTGCAAAGTAGGCACGCTTACCCACTGTACTATCACTCAGGCCCCAAGATTTTTGTTTTGTTTTGGTTTGGTTTTGGGGCCACACCCGGCAGTGCTCAGGGGTTGCTCCTGGCTCTGAGTTCAGAAATCGCTCCTGGCAGGCTCGGGGGACCAGAGATCAAACCCGGGTTGGCCACATGCAAGGCAAATGCCCTACCACTATGGTATTGCTCTGGCCACAGGTCCCAATTTTTGCAGTTGAAAAAATGTTTTAAACAATGCTATTTAGCATTTAAAGAAGAGTATGAAATTAGAACTGTGGCCAGGGGCTAGAGATATGGCTCCGTGGTAGAGCACATGCTTTTGATATGTGTGATTCCCTGGCTTTGAGCACTAACAACATAACTACAAAACTAATTTGTTGTCATAAAGTGAAATTGTAAAGTGAAAGGGTAAAGATAGAGGGACAATGACTAAAGAAAAAATGACGGGGGCCGGAGAGATAGCATGGAGGTAAGGCGTTTGCCTTTCATGCAGGAGGTCATCGGTTCGAATCCCGGCGCCCCATATGGTCCCCTGTGCCTGCCAGGAGCAATTTCTGAGCCTGGAGCCAGGAATAACCCCTGAGCACTGCCAGGTGTGACCCAAAAAAAACCAAAAAAAAAAAAAAAAAAAGAAAAAATGACAGGACCGGAGAGATAGCATGGAGATAGGGTGTTTGCCTTGCATGCAGAAGGATGGTGGTTCGAATCCTGGCATCCCATAGGGTCCCCCGAGCCTGCCAGGAGTGATATCTGAACACAGAGCCAGGAGTAACTCCTGAGTACTGCCTGGTGTAACCCAAAAACAACAAAAAAAAGTTAGAAAATGGTGTACAACAATATACAGATGTGAATCCTCTCAGCCCTTCTGCTCTTCCACAGTCCCTTTATTTCATCATCTTGCATGTTTTTTTTTTTTGGTTTTTGTTTTTTTGGTTTTTGGGCCACACCTGGCGGTGCTCAGGGGTTACTCCTGGCTGGCTGCTCAGAAATAGCTCCTGGCAGGCATGGGGGACCATATGGGACACCAGGATTCGAACCAACCACCTTTGGTCCTGGATCGGCTGCTTGCAAGACAAACACCACTGTGCTATCTTTCTGGGCCCCCATCTTGCATGTTTTAAACCTAATGCATAGTTCTCAGCCAGCCATCCAGTTAAGAGATTATATATGTATGAACTGGAGAGATAGCATGGAGGCTGGGCATTTGCCTTACATGCAGAAGGACGGTGGTCTGAATTCCGGCATCCCATATGGTCCCCCC
>NC_064865.1:3620557-3813057 GCF_024139225.1 Suncus etruscus | reverse complement strand
CTTTCTTCTCCCCCCCCACCCCCCGGCAGTGCTTAGGGGTTATTCCTGGCTCTGCACTCAGAAATCGCTCTGGCTTGGGTGACCAAGTGGGATGCCAGGAATCGAACTCACGTTCATCCTGGGTTAGTCAGTTGTGTACAAGGCAAATGCCCTACTGCTGTGCTAATACTCCGGCCCCTGTCTTTTCTTACTTAATCATTTTGCTTCCACTTGCCTGGAAACAAATGTATTATGTTCAACTATGTCAACTGTGATTTTTGAACTTTAATAAAGTAATATATACATATATATTTAAGTAGGTCCAAAGTAATCACACAGCAGGTTGGGTGTTTGCCCTGATTACAGTCTCCCAGGTTCGATCCCTGGCATTCTATATAGTCCCTCAAGCCTGCCAAGAATAATTTTGTATTTTTTTTGACCAGGAGTAATTTTTGAGTGCAGAGCCAGGAGTAACCCAATAGTGCCAATAGGTGTGGCCCCAAAACAAACAAAACAAAAATTTTAATGGTACTAGTAAACTAGCTCCAAGGAGTGAAGTGCATGCTTCGTCTATGAGGTACAGGTTTGATGCTGGTACTTCATAGTCACCCAAGTACCACAAGATGTGACTAAAAACCGAAATGAATTTGAAGAAAACAAAGATTAAAGGAGCTGGGAATAAAGCTCAGCAGTAGGGTACTTTGCCTTGCATCTGTGAGACTATGGATTCTATTCCCAGCAGTGCTCTGCCCCAAAACATTAAAAGTAAAATGACCGCATTATACAATAATTTCACTTCTTGACATGTATTCCAAGAACACAAAAACACTACTTTGAAAAGATCTATGCAATCATGTTTATTGCGGTACTATTCACAACAGCAAAGATCTGGAGACAGTCCAAATGCCCAACATTATGAGATGAGTATTTATTAAAAAATTATGCTTTGGGGAGCCGGCAAGGTGGCGCTGGAAGTAAGGTGTCTGCCTTGCAACTGCTAGCCAAGGAAGGACTGCGGTTCGATCCCCCGGCGTCCCATATGGTCCCCACAAGCCAGGGGTAATTTCTGAGCGCTTAGCCAGGAGTAACCCTGAGCATCAAATGGGTGTGGCCCAACCCCCCCCCCCCCAAAATTATGCTTTGGGCTGTGCAAATAGCTCAAAGAATTGAAGCCCATGCTTTGCATGTGATAAACTTAGGTTGGATCCTTAGTACTGCACTGCTTCTTGAATGAACACCAAGCTGGGAGTAATCCACCAGGTATGATCCATCCCAAAATCGTGGTACAGGGTCAGGGTGATAGCACAGCAGGAACTTGTCTTGCTTGAAACCAAGCCTGGACCAATTCCCAGCACCCCAATGGTTCCCTCAAGTGATCCCTGAGCACAGAGCCAGAAGTAAGCCCTGTGCACTTTTGGATGTGGTTCCAAAACAAGCAAAAATTTTAGATATGTATATAAAGCACTAACTAGTTCAAAGATGAAGTCTCGGGGCTGGAGCAATAGCACAGTGGTAAGGTGTTTGCCTTGGATGTGGACAACTCAGGACAAATTCAGATTCGATCCCCAACATCCCATATGGTTCCCTGAGCCTGCCAGGAACGATTTCTGAGTGCAGAGCCAGGAGCGCTGGCTGGTGTGGCCCCCAAACAAACAAACAAAAAAGAAATCTTGCTTTTCTTACAACTTGGAACTAAAGTCATTTTAAGAGGCATAAGCTAGAAAGATAAAAACAAATACTAAATGATATCATTCATATGTGGCAGGGATCTTCAAACTACGGCCCACGAGCCACATATTGTATTTATTCCCATTTTGTTTCTTCACTTCTAAATAAGATATGCAGTGTGCATAGAAATTTGTTCATAATTTTTGTTTTTACTATAATCTGGCCCTCCAACAGTCTGAAGGAGAGTGAACTGGCCCCCTGTTTAAAAAGTTTGAGGACCTCTAATATGTGGCATATAAAGAAACTAAGCTGGGACTGGAGTTTTAGTACATACAGTGTGTAGGGGCTCGCCTTACACTTTGAAACCAGTGTTCAACCCCCAGCTCTCCAGATGGTCCCCAGAGACCACCAGGAATGAGGAGTGACCCCTGAGCACAGAGCCAGGAGTAATCTCTGAGCGGCACCAGGTATGGCCCAAATACAAAAGCATGGGCTTGAGGGATAGGAAAGAAGTTACGATGCTTACATGCAGCTGTGGCAGCCATGACCCTACTTCAACCCCCAGTAGCAATATGGCCCCTGAGCACTGCCAACATTCACTGCTGAGCCAGGAATAGCCCCTGAGTTCACCGGGTAAGGCCCTAAATCGAGCAGAGGGGGGTGGGGCGGGCTAGGTGTGGGGGGAGCCTAAGAAAAGTCTTGATATGTTTATTTTTGGGTTTTTAGGCCACACCCGGTGGTACTCAGGGCTATTCCTGGCTCTCTGCTCAGGAGTGACCCCTGGCAATGCTCTGAGGACCATATGTGCTGCTGGGATCAAACAAAGATCAGCTGTGTTCGAAGCAAGTGTAAAAGCTTCTGTATCTCTCTGACTCCTAATTCGTTAGGCATTTTATTTTATTTTGAAATTTGGGATCATGACCAGCAATGCTCAGGGCTTGCTTACTGACTCTGCTTAGGGGGTCTATATTCAGTGCAGGAGATGGAGTCCAGAGTCAGCTGTTTGCAAGGCAAGCAAGCACCTTACCCACTGTACTCTCTTTCTAGCTTTGTGTTACAGGAGCAATTTCTGAGTGCAGAGCCAGGAATAACTCCTGAGTGCCTCCAGGTGTAGCCCAAAAACAAAAAACAAAAACAAACAAACAGGGCCCGGAGAGATAGCACAGTGGCGTTTGCCTTGCAAGCAGCCGATCCAGGACCAAAGGTGGTTGGTTCGAATCCCGGTGTCCCATATGGTCCCCCGAGCCTGCCAGGAGCTATTTCTGAGCAGACAGCCAGGAGTAACCTCTGAGCACTGCCGGGTGTGACCCAAAAACCAAAAAACAAACAAACAAACAAACAAACAAAAAACAGGGTTGGGGAGATAGTTCAAAGGAATAATTAAGGTGCTTTTATTTAAATATTAGGTCATATGGATCAGAGAGATTACAGCATGTAGGGCACTTGTCTCACAAGTAGACGACCGAGGTTCAATTCTCACCATCACATAAATCCTCCAGGAGTGATTCCTGAGTGGAGAGACAAGAATGACGCCTGAGCATTGTTGGGTGTCTCCCCAAAACCTTAATAACTATAATTAATATTGCCATACTATCTTTGACTATATGCACATAGATACATATGCAAGCATAGATAGTGTTCTTTTTCCCATGCACTTTTGTGTTTATTTTTTTCCTTTGTAACAGTCTCCTCTCCACCAGGTCTTCATGAGGAGGGGAATGAGGACTCATGAGCAAGGAGCCCTGGATCCCTCATGGATCCGAGTGGAACCTGCTTGTTGAAAGCAGCGCTTCTTTAAGGCATCTGAGATCAAAAGCGTGCTCCCGCAAGCATTCATCTTCAATGTTATGACAAGATAAAAGTCCAAGAATTTTGGGAACGAGTCTGTCTGCTCGTTCTCATCACTACAAGAAAACCATGTAGATCTTGACTTGAATTCTGCTGGTGGGCAGTTTTCCAGTTAATGCGGATTTCTGCTTAACATTTTGTTGTTGTTGCTGTTATTGTGGTTTTTTGGGTCATACCTGGCAGCACTCAGGGGTCACCCCTGGCTCTATGCTCAGAAATCGCTCCTGGTAGGCTCGGGGAACCATATGGGATGCCGGGATTTGAACCACCATCCTTCTGCATGCAAGGCAAACGCCCTTTCTCCATGTTATCTGTCTGGCCCCTTTCTGCTTAACCTTTTCCTGGGCACCTCCACCCCTTCTCTTTCCTTTCCTCTGTAGCTATTCTTGTGGAGATGTGAAATGACAGGGTGCAAGTGCTTGGATAGAGTGATTGCACATTTAATATTATATTTGTTAAGGCCCCCAAATAGCAGAACTGCCTGGACTGAGTTATGTGTGTATGCATACACACACACACACACACACACACACACACACACACACAAACAGCAATAGGGATCAAGCCCATGGCTTCACACTTGCTAGAGCTTAAAGGGCTGAAGCACAGCATAGTTTGTGAGGGACTGTATTTTGATCCCCTGCACCACACAGTCCATGCCTGGTAGGGAGCAGCTCCTAAGGACGAGCTCAGAGTAGCTCCAGAGGGAGCTGAGTGTGGCCCCCTATAAAAAGAAAAGTATTTATAAAAATGTTGAGCTCTAACAATGATATAACTAATTTTGTGTGTTAAGCATGTGAGTTCGATTTCACAGATCTAACCATTGTAACAGTGTGTTCGATGAATGGATTGACTATGTTAAGTACATAAGATGTCACAAAACTAACAGAAGTAATGTTGTGTTAAGTCACGTGACTTAGAGGGAACAAGAGGAACACATGTAACTGTGATGAAACTGAGTTCCTTTAGTAAAAAAAAGTTGAGTTCTCATGTTCTTTTTAAAATTTCTAGTGTGTAGTGTGTGTGTGTGTGTGTGTGTGTGTGTGTGTGTGTGTGTGTGTGTAGGGGAATCCCCAGACCTGTTGGGTACTACCAAGTGTATACATAGTACTCTGGAAGCCATGAAGTGCTGAAAATCAAAACTAGATTATGCACATGACAGACATGTATACTCCAATCCCAGACCTCTTCCTATTTTCTTAATTTTAACATTCAGCACAATTGGGGCCAGAGAAATAACAGGGAAGAGCATTTACCGTGCCTGGGGCTGACCTGGGTTTGATCTCCAACACCAGATATGGTCCCCTGAGTCTGTCAGGAGTAATCTCTGAGCGCAGAGACAGGGGTCAGGTCTGAGCACCAATAACTACAACAACAATAATAATACTTAGCATATAGATTTCGACTTTTCTCACGTCTTGATGTAAAGTTTGAAGATGACAGATTTCTCAAGTGCTATTTATTTTATTTTTGTTTTTTTTTGGGGGGTCACACCTGGCAGTGCTCAGGGGTTACTCCTGACTCTGTGCTCAGAAATCGCTCCTGGCAGTCTTGAGGGAATTATATGGGATGGTGGGAATCGGGAATCAAACCACCATCCGCCCTGGATCGGCTGCACGTAAGGCAAATGCACTACCCACTCTGCTGTCTTTTCGGTCCTGCAAGTGCTATTTTAGATATATTCTATAAGTCCCAATAAATGGATTCTCGAAGGCCCACTGAAGTGGTATTCAGAAATCCTGAGGGCAAGTCCCAGTGATGCTTGGCCAAGGTACCTTGGTAGTTCAATTCTAGGGCCCAAGTATGCAGTTCTGCTAAGGCCCTGTGATACCAGGGACCACCATGGCCTCCCAGTGATGTTTAGGAGTTTCCAGGGTCAGGCCTGGGAATGATGCCGAGGATCCCTCAGGGCTACCCCTGAGCATGTGGGAGTTCTTGTAAGTTCTGGGAATCAACCTGACTTAGGCACCTGCAAGACATTTGTTCAAATCCCTATATGTCTTTATCAACAAGTGCTACTTTTACCATTCTTTTTCATAATTTTCACCTCACCTTATGACATCTTGATGGATTTTCTCTCTTTCCCTTCCTTTTGTTGTTGCTGCCATACCTGGAACTCACATGCTTCGATAGTGGTGCTTTTTGAGTGGGGGGTTTGGGCCACACCCAGTGACGCTCAGGGGTTACTCCTGGCTATTCGCTCAGAAATCACTCCTGGCTTGGGGGAACATATGGGATGCTGGGGGATCGAACCACAGTCCATCCTAGGCTAGCAAGGACAAGGCAGACACCTTACCCCTTTCGCCACTGCTCCGCCCCCACCCCCAGAGTGGTGGTTGCATACATTGGTTATGAATCATCAGAGATTGAACATGTGTAGGGAGCATGAGCAGCATTCATATTTGGGGGGCACACACAGCTTGTGGGGTGGTGTCAGGAGTTCGAGCTCTCAGTCCCATGACTGCTAGGCACACATTTTGCCACTGAACCTTGTTCCTTGTGGATATACTTTTAAATGTTCCATTGATTAGTTGCAGTGCTGGGATTGAACCCAAAGCCTCAAACATACAAGAAATGGTATTACTGAATTACATTCCAACCCAATATGGTTTTTAGTTTGTTTTTATAGTGAAACAAAATGTTTTTTATTGAAAGACATTTAGAGAGATATCAGGAGAGAAAAATAGAGATAATGTTTAAGAGAGAACACGGACGTTTCAGCATAGAAACAAGTTAACAGGGCCCGGAGAGATAGCACAGCGGTGTTTGCCTTGCAAGCAGCCGATCCAGGACCAAAGGTGGCTGGTTTGAATCCCGGTGTCCCATATGGTCCCCCGTGCCTGCCAGGAGCTATTTCTGAGCAGACAGTCAGGAATAACCCTTGAGCACCGCCGGGTGTGGCCTCCCCCCCCAAAGAAAAAAGTTAACAGCCCAATATGTTCTCTTTTTTGTGGTGGAGGGCCACACTTGGTGATGCTCAGGGCTATGCACTCAGAAATTGCTCCTGGCTTGGGGAACCATATAGAATGCCGGGGGATCGAACCACAGTCCATCCTGGGTTAGCCGTGTGCAAGGCAAACACCCTACCGCTGTGCCACCACTCAGGCCCCTATGCTCCCTATTTCAAAAAAAAAGTTTGAGCCGGGACGGAGAGATAGCACAGCGGTAAGGCATTTGCCTTAGGCACAGAAGGATAGTGGTTCGTATCCCGGCATCCCATATGGTCCCCTGAGCCTGCCAGAAGCGAGTTCTGAGCATAGAGCCAGGAGTAACCCCTAAGCGCTGCCGGGTGTGACCCAAAAACCAAAAAAAAAAAAAAGCCAAACCTTCCCCCCCCCCAAAAAAAAGAAAATTTGAGGAGCCAAAGTTTAAAAAAAAAATTTGAGCCACCAGAGCAGTGGCTCAAGTGGTAAGGCGTCTGCCTTGCCAGTGCTAGCCTGGGATGAACAGTGGTTCAATTCCCCCCCCCCCCCCCCCGTGTTCTCAGGAATAAACCCAATTTGACTGCCTGGAAGACAAGCAACTATATTCTGTACTAGCTCTGTACTAGCTCTCTCATCAAGGCTCAAACATATTTTTTTTTTATTGGTGGGTTGTAGCAATAGCACAGAGTTAAGGAGTTTGCCTTGCATAAGACAGATCCCGTTTGATCTTCAAAACCTAATGTGGTGCCTTAGGCACCACTAGGAAGGATCTCTGAGCATAGCAGGAATAAGCCTTCATCACAGCCAGCTGTGGTCTAACCTCTCTTCCCCCACAAAGAAAAGGGGGGAATTTTATTTTATTTTATTTTTTGGTCTTTGGGTCACACCCAGTAGTGCTCAGGGGTTACTCCTGGCTCCACACTCAGAAATCGCTCCTGGCTCAGGGAACCATATGGGATGCCAGGATTCAAACCACCGTCCTTCTGCATGCAAGGCAAACGCCTCACTTTTATGCTATATCTTTGGCCCTGAGTTTTATATTTTTATATTCTTTCTGTTTTCTTTTTGGGCCACATCCAGTGACTCAGGGGTTATTCTTGGCTATGCACTAAGAAATTGCTCCTGGCTTGGGGGACCATATGGGATGCAAGGGGATTGAACCGTTGTTAGTCCTAAGCTAATGTGTGCAAGGCAAATGCCCTACCGCTTGTGCCACCACTCCGGCCCCTATATTTTTATATTCTTCTTTTTCCTTTTTTTTGTTTTTGGGTCACACTCGGTAGGGTTCAGGGGTTCCTCCTGGCTCTATGCTCAGAAATCGCTCCTGGCCGGCTCAGGGGACCATATGGGATGCCAAGATTCGAACCACCGTCCTTCTGCATGCAAGGCAAATGCCTTACCTCCATGCTCTCTCTCCGGCCCCTATTTTTATATTCTTCTTAAGTTACATTAATGGTAATGGGTGTGATGATGTGATTTTTTGTAATTGAGACTTTTGGGGAGAGGTAGGGATCATACTTGGTAGTGCTCAGAGGCTGCTTTTGGCTCTGGGCTCAGAGGTTACTCTTGATGGTATCAGGGATCTACCCAGGACTGATCGCGTGCAAGGCAAGGACCATTAACTCCTTTTCTATCACTTTAGCCCCTGTGTCTGAGACTCTTTTCTATAATCTAGAATATGGCTAATATTTGTAAATTTTCCATGTGTGCTTGAGAATATCCAGTTGTTAGATAAAAGCCTGTGTATGTTCAGTTTACTATGTAAGCCAGTTAATTGTGTTTGTCCTACCAAAATACCGTTTGGAGACTCCGTGGGGCTTAGTTTGGAGATGGGAAAGGCAGCAGGTGGGAAGAGCAGGCATGTGGGGGGAAAGGCCAGCTATATATATGCCTTTCCTAAGCTACAGTGAGGGGACAATTTGCCACAGAGGTATCAGAAAGTCTCTTTCAGGCATGTTGTGGGGTGCCAAGGAGAGATCTCTAGGAGGCAGAGACTTAAGGTAAAATCACGATTATGAACAAAATACCTTGGGATATTTTGCAGAGAGGAAGTACAGCAGATAAAACACTTGCCTTACATGCCACTGGCCCAGTTTCGATCCCTGACAATACATATGTGTCTCTCGAGCACTGCCAGGAGAATGAGATGAGGTCAGATTGTCATCTTAACCACTACAGAATTGTAAGTGAAGCTTCTTGGGTGATGTCCTCCATTCATATTCATATGACTGTTTTCACTTTGTTTGTTTGTTTGTTTGGGGACCACCCCGGTGGTGCTCAAGGGTTACTCCTGGTTCTGCATTCAGAAATCACTCCTGCCTGGCTCTGGGAACCATGTGGGATGTTGGGGGATCGAACCCATGTCTGTCTTGGGTCAGCATCGGGCAAGGCAAAGCCCTACCGCTGTGCTACCATCTCTGGCCTGTTTTCACTTTCTAAGGAGGTGTGATTAGTAGCCTAAGGGAAGTGACTGAATCCTGACAGTCCAGTCTCCAAATTCATTGCTTGGCATCTGAGGAACCCTTTAATTAAAAAATGTATACCAGGGCTGGAGTATATAGTACAGTGGGAAAGGCATTTGCTTTGCATGTGGCTGACAGGGATTGATCCCTAACATCCTATATGGCCCCCTAACACTGGCAGGAGTAAATTCTGAGTGCAGAGCCAGAAGTAATCCCTAAGCACTGCCAAATGTGACCAAAAAACAAACAAGGAAACAAACAAACAAAAAAAGGAGGTAGGGTCCGGAGAGATGGCATGGAGGTGGGGTGTTTGCCTTGCATGCAAAAGGATCGTGGTTCAAATCCTGGCATCCCATATGGCCCACGAGCCTGCCAGGAGTGATTTCTGAGCGTAGAGCCAGGAGTAACTCCTGAGCGCTGCCAGGTGTGACCCAAAAACCACACACATACAAAAAAGGAGGTATTAGCAGCTCCAGCAAAGTGGGGAGCATACTTTGAGTGTGACCCCAAAACAAAGGCCCAAGTGTTTGTTATGCTGATATGGTCTACAGGCAAGGGGAGACAGCAGGGCCAGGTGGCAGCACAAACAACCCTGACCTACTTACCTGTCCTGAACAGGCATAGCACAGTCACTCCCTCTGACATACAGACTCAACTAACTGGCTTTCTGGGGCCCTTCTTGGGCCAGATAAGGGGCTGGCTGGGCCGGGTTGTGATAGGGCTGTGAGGTGAGATTTCAGAATTGTGCTGCTTTCAACGCGGAAGGATGGTACAGAATTCAGTTTCCTAGGAAGCTGGGGCAGGGTGTGTTTGTGTGTCTGTCAGGATTGTTAGAGAGCCCTTTGGGGACTGTTTGGGAGGCAGGGAAGGAAAGTGTGTGAGTGAGAGAAAGAGGGTGGAGTGGAGAATTGGGTCAGGGATTATAAAAAAAAAAATAAAGAGCAATGTACCTGGTGCTTTGCGATCTACCATTATTGCATCCTTTAACCTTCTGAGTCTATTTTCTGGAGCATAAGGACACAGCCATAGCTCTTTTCTAAGGTGCTTGAAGATGTGTTACGTAATGGAAGAGGGGGAGCAGAGCAGCTGGTGAAAGTCATATTTCTGTAGAGTTTAAGCAGAGCACGAGTTGATTGCAGCTTTCCAGATGAGTGGCTTGGAGATGGAAAAATGCCTGGTTCAAGGTCACCCGGGCTGAAACTTCCCACCAGGCCCCCACCTGCCCAGGCCAGGTGTCTGGAGGGGTGGAGGATCTGGGCAAGGTTAGGGAACACATGTCCACCAGGGGGAGCACTGGATAGGTGACGTCACCCCATTCGAGCCCGGGAAAGAGGGGGGGACCCCCCTTTTCCGTCATTTCATCTGCTCTCCTGCCCATCGAAAAATCTCTGCTCCCATTAAGAGTCACCTGCTTTTGTGTGAGGTACGCTAGTAGTAGGGTCCCTGCCTCCCCTTCATTTCCTTGGAAAGCTCTTACGTTGCACAAGTAGCTTCAGGGGGCTCAGAGGTTGAATCAATGGGGTTTGCAGCCACAGCTGGTGTCTGACAAGTTCATGACAGACAGACAGACAGACAGACAGACAGACAGACAAACAGACAGACAGACGTGGAGGGTAACTGTTTGGGGTTAGTGGGGTCCTGCTGACTCACTGAGCACTCACTCGCCCAACAGTCTGGGGTCAGAATGCCAACTGGCTTGGTGGCAGAAAGTACCAGGCCTTCCGAGGCAGAGAGGGGCTCTTGAGTAACACATCCTTTCCTAGTAGGGGCCGGGGAGGGGGCCTGAGCCAACGCAGGTCATTGCAGGGTTAGCAGCATGGGGATGTATGTTTCTGCCCACCAGAGGCACCCCCTTTTCTCTAACTACAGACTTGTCCCCAGGTATCGGTGGGGCTTTGCTCTGGGCCCAGCTGTCTTGTCAGTTCTGCAGACCAGACAACCCCCAAAGGGAGTTCTTCCCTGTTCTGCTTCAGCCTGTCACTTTAAAGTGACTTTGCATTTCTCTCTGTTCTCATCCATACTGGATGACTGTCATGGTTGGTTGTTTTTTTGGGCCACACCCGGTGATGCTTAGAATTTATTCCTGGCTCTGCACTCAGGAATCATTCCTGGCGGGCTCCAGGGACCATAGGAATGCCAGAGATCAAACCTGGGTCAGCCACATGCAAGAAAAAACACCCCCCGAGTGCCATAGTTTTAAGATTCTGAGAAATAGTTTCCAATAATTGGAATTTTCCTATTTACCACTCTCTCCCCACTATTAGATACCTTTCTATCCAGTCCAAAGTTTATAGAAATATAGTCTTTCCACATTTATCCCAAAGGGTTCATAAGTAAGTAGAACCAAGAAATTGTAATAGAAGGCTTCACTTCTAAGGATGACTGAAATTCTCCCCTGCTTCTTTTTTTTTTTTTTTTTTGGCTTTTGGGTCACACCTGGCAGTGCTCAGGGGTTACTCCTGGCTCTATGCTCAAAAATCACTCCTGGCAGGCTCGGGGGACCATATGGGATGCCAGGATTCAAACTACTGACCTGCTGCATGCGAGGCAAATGCCTTACCTCCATGCTATCTCCTTGCTCCTATGACTGCTGATTTTGCTGGGCCAGTTCTTCCAAAAGAGCGAAAGGGGGACTTTATCCTCAGTAGCACAGTCCAGAGATGGGGCTAAGCTCCTGAGCACCACCAGAGAGTCCCCAAAGCAAATAAAATATTAAATGGGAGGCGAATGTTTCCCTGGCAGCCATCCTAGGGAGAACAAACAGTAACTGAGCATTGTCTGACATGTCAGAGTCAAGAATATCGGGCCTGGGCCGGAGAGATGGCACGGAGGTAGAGCATTTGCCTTGCATGCAGAAGGACAGTGGTTCAAATCCCGGCATCCCATAGGGTCCCCCAAGCCTGCCAGGAATGATTTCTGAGCGCAGAGCCAGGAGGAACCCCTGAGAGCTGCCGGGTGTGACACAAAAACCAATCAATCAATCAATAAACAAACTGCAAAAAAAAAAAAAAAATCTGGCCAATTGAGGTGCTCAGTTTTCTGAGCCTCGCAGGAAGAAGCCAAGTGCTGGGAGATGAGGCCAGATATCAGCCCACACGGTGCCTACTTGTGGTCGGAAGCTGTTACTACAATGGGTAGCTAGGAAACCTCAGAGCTTTTTTTTCTTAAGAGTGAAAGGCTCTTAAAAAAAAAAAAAAGAGGGCCCGGAGAAATAGCACAGCGGTGTTTGCCTTGCAAGCAGCCGATCCAGGACCAAAGGTGGTTGGTTGGAATCCCGGTGTCCCATATGGTCCCCCGTGCCTGCCAGGAGCTATTTCTGAGCAGACAGCCAGGAGTAACCCCTGAGCACCGCCGGGTGTGGCCCAAAATAATAATAATAATAATAATAATAATAATAATAATAATAATAAATAAAGAAATGGTAAAGTCCAACTGATAGCCCATTTTCAAAAGGCAAAAAGCATCACTAACCTTCCTAAAAGGCCACACTCGCACTGCTTCTTTCACACTGTAAAAACTTGTCATAAGCATTTTCATCATTTTTCATTATTTGTGTTATCGGGTAAGAAAATAATACAAAAAACACGCTTCTGCTACACAGTAGGACATTAAAAGCTTAGCCAACAAAGCAAGTTTTTTTTTGTTTTGTTTTTGGGCCACACCCAGCATTGCTCAGTGGTTACTCCTGGCTGTCTGCTCAGAAATAGCTCCTGGCAGGCACGGGGGACCATATGGGACACCGGGATTCCAACCAACCACCTTTGGTCCTGGATCGGCTGCTTGCAAGGCAAACGCCGCTGTGCTATCTCTCCGGGCCCGCAAGTTGTTTTTAGATGATCAAAATTGAATGTTCCATATTGTGCTTTTTACAATAGATATTCATTATTTTAATCATTTCATTTTTCTCTTGTCAATTTTTTTTTTTTTTTTTTTTTTTGGTTTTTGGGCCACACCCGGTGACGCTCAGGGGTTACTCCTGGCTATGCGCTCAGAAGTCGCTCCTGGCTTGGGGGACCATATGGGGCGCCGGGGGATCGAACCGTGGTCCGTCTCCTAGGCTAGCGCAGGTAAGGCAGGCACCTTACCTCGAGCGCCACCGCCTGGCCCCTGAATTTTTATTTGAAGTCATGCAAAGAAATAAAATTCCCTAAATTATATATATATATATATATATATATATTTATATATATATATACATATGGTGAAAGGCTCCCCAGCAATGCACAGGGTTGCCCCCACTTTCCTCCTAGCTCTACTCAGCCCAGTGTGTGCACCTAACAAAATTATGGGTTTTCAGGGATGGAAGCCAATTAGGATTAATACTGTGAGGTGCTTGGGGAGGACCCGTGTGCTAATGGATGTTGAACTTGTGCATGCCGGTCATGCTCTTCGGCTCCGTCAGCTATTTCCCTGGTCCCAAGAGCTTTTCCTAGGCCTCATTCATTCCTGTTTTCAGGTGAAAACACAAAGATCTTGGTTGTTTCCAGAGTCTTGCTATGGTAAAAAGTGCTGCAATGAATATAGGTGTAAGGAAGGAGTTTTTGTATTGTATTTTTGTGTTCCTAGGGTATATTCCTAGGAGTGGTATAGCTGGATCGTATGGGAGCTCAATTTCCAGTTTTTGTTTTTGTTTTTTTTTTTTTTTTGGTTTTTGGGCCACACCCGGTGACGCTCAGGGGTTACTCCTGGCTATGCGCTCAGAAGTCGCTCCTGGCTTGGGGGACCATATGGGACACCGGGGGATCGAACCTCGGTCCGTCCTAGGCTAGCGCAGGCAAGGCAGGCATCAATTTCCAGTTTTTGGAAGAATCTCCATATTGCTCTCCAGAAAGGTTGAACTAGATGGCATTCCCACCAGCAGTGGATGAGTTCCTGTCTCACCGCATCCCTGTCAACACTGCTTGTTCTCATTCTTTGTGATGTGTGCCAGTTTCTGTGGTGTGAAGTGGTACCTCATAGTTGTTTTGATTTGCCTCTCCCTGATGATTAGTGATGTGGAGCATTTTTTCATGTGCCTTTTGGCCATTTGTATTTCTTCTTTGTCAAAGTGACTGTCCATTTCTTCTCCCCATTTTTTGATAGGATTAGATGTTTTTTTCTTGTAAAGTTCTGTCAGTGACTTGTATATTTTGAATATTAGCCCCTTATCTGATGGGTATTGGGTGAATATATTCTCCCACTCAGTGGGTGGCCCTTGTTAGCAAGACTGGAGACAACCAAGATGCCCTTCAACAGATGAATGGTTAAATAAACTGTGGTACATATACACAATGGAATATTATGCAGCTGTCACGAGAGATGAAGTCATGAAATTTTCCTATACATGGATGTACATGGAATCTATTATGCTGAGTGAAATAAGTTGAAGAGAGAAAGATGCAGAATGGTCTCACTCATCTATGGGTTTTAAGAAAAATGAAAGGCATTTTTGCAATAATAATTTTCAGAGACAAAAGAGAGGAGGGTTGGAAGTTACAGCTCACCTCATGAAGCTCACCACAGAGTGATGAGTTTAGTGAGAGAAATAACTACATTGTGAACTATCCTAACAATGAGAATGTATGTGGGAAATAGAAAGCCTGTCTAGAGTACAGGCAAGGGTGGGGTGGGGAGGAGGGAGATTCGGGACACTGGTGTTCTGAATGTTGCACTGGTGATGGGGGGTGTTCTTTACATGACTGAAATCCAACCACATTCATGTGTGTAATCAGGGTGTATTTAATAAAATACAAAGAAAAAAGAAAACACAAAGATCAGGAGAATGTAAATGAGACTCTTTTTTGGGGGGGGCATTGCATTAGATAACATTGTGGGGACTCGAAAAAAACACAAGGGGGGCCAGAGAGATAGCACAGTGGTAGGGCATTTGCCTTGCACACAGCCAATCCAGGATGGATGATGGTTTGAATCCCAGCATCCATATGGTCCCCCGTGCCTGCCAGGAGTGATTTCTGAGCACAGAGCCAGGAGTAACCCCCGAGCACTGCCAGGTGTGACTCAAAGAACAAAAATAAAATAAAAACAAATAGCACTTGAGAAATCTGTCATCTTCAAACCTTACATCAAGAAGTGAGAAAAGTCGAAATCTATGTGCTAAATATTATTTTTGTTGTTGTAGTTATTGGTGCTCAGAGCTTAACCCTGTCTCTGCGCTCAGATATTGAGATTACTCTTGACAGATTCAGGGGACCATATCTGGTGTTGGACATCAAACCCAGGTCAGCCACAGGCACGGTAAATGCCTGTTATTTTCTGTTATTTCTCTGGCGCTGCCAGGTGTGACCCAAAAACCAACACACACACACACACACACACACACACACACACAAAACACCCCAAAACATTGTGGGGAATGATAGCTTAAAAGGCCAGATGCTCAGCATACAAGAGTGCTCCCTCCTCTCGCAAACCAAAGCTTTTCTGGGGGGGCATACCTGGTGACACTCAGGGGTTACTCCTGGCTATGTGCTCAGAAATCGCTCCTGACTTGGGGGGACCATAATTTCAGAAAGCAGTTAACTAATCAGTGTTTTTCCTTCATTCACATGATGGTTGGGATTGAGGCAGTCACTCAACATCCCAAATCTCTCCCCTGAACATAGAATAACAGCAGGAGTCAGGCATTCAGGCTTCAGGGTGAGATGAGGGAGGACCAGCAAGGCAGCAGGGTACTGGCCTGGCTCTGGCAGCTGGAATGAGTGTGGAAAGCGGCCACTCACAAAAGTGTTTGCTAGCATGGGGTGCTCTAGGGAGAACTGTGTGTGTCCAAATTTGTTTCCAGATTCTTCCAGGGTCATGTGTGTGATGGGCTGTAGGAGACCTGCGCCAGAGTCCTAAGAGGCCAGGTAGAAGGTGGTGAGAACCAGGAGACTAGGTGCTGAGGAGCCCAGGACTCCCAGGGCCTGTGGGAGTCAAGTTCAGGTTTGCTTCAGCCTGGCCCAACCATTGCCAAGCAATACTGCAATTCTGCGTAAACTAGTGAATACTCAGAGTGCCCTCTTGCTTTTGAATCTGAAAAGGAACAAGGTTGTTTTCCACATAAGAGGTAGCAGTGGGGGCCAGAGAGATAGCATGGAGGTAAGGCATTTGACTTGCATGCAGAAAGACGGTGGTTCGAATCCCTGCATTCCATATGGTACCGCAAGCCTACCAGAGCGATTTGTTTTGTTTTGTTTTTTGTTTTTTTTTTTTTTTGGTTTTTGGGCCACACCCAGTGACGCTCAGGGTTGACTCCTGGCTATGTGCTCAGAAATCACCCCTGGCTTTTGGGGACCATATGGGACACCGGGGGATCGAACCGCGGTCCGTCCTACCCTAGTGCTTGCAAGGCACCTTACCTCTAGCGCCACCTTCCCGGCCCCCAGAGCGATTTCTGAGCTAGAGCCAGAAGGAACCCCCGAGTGCTGCTGGGTGTGACCCAAAAACAACGAAAACAAACCAAAAAAGAGGTAGCAGAGGTTCACATGAACTCCTGGATGGCTGGATGTCACTTCCTGACCCATGATTGGGAAGGATAGGGCAAGAGTTTGGATCACACCTGGCAGCTCAGAGGCTACCCCTGGCAGTGCTCAAGAGAGCTTCATGATGCTATGGATCAAACCAGTCCAGATGTCTAAGCAAGTATTATGAATTTGGGGGAGGAAGGGTGGCCATACCCACCCGTGCTCAGAGCTTAATCCTTGTAGGGAGAGAAGCTGGGAAATAAGGGGATTTCTGCAAGCTGGCCTTGAATAGAAAAGGAAGTCTATTCAGAGACTTGTGTTCCCTGCTATTAGGAGTGCAGGATGAGCTAAGGAGAAAGTCATCCAGGATAAACTATCTAGGCTAATAGTGCCATAAGCATTGCAACCGCTATCTTTACATACTGCCTGATTTAATGAAGTCATGGGCATTGTGACTGTTGCCTTCACATACCATTTTGTTGCTGTAATGCCTACACTGTATTACCCACATTCTGTTTCCTGCCTAAAGTTTGCCCTTAAAAGCCTTGTCCCTACCTTCAATAAACGAAGCCTATTGCTCTGACAGTGATTCTCTGAGTTGTCTGTGGCTTGCAGTCTTCCCTCCTCTTTCTGTGCCCAGCCTCAAAGGCTAGAGCTGCAAGAGACCCTTACCCACCCTTGCCCCTTGCATCGGCCTCCTTGCACCCCCCCCCCCCAGCCGACAACTCCTGACTTTGTACTAGGGACCATATTGGTGCTGGGACTGAACCCATATCAGAGGCATGCAGAAGACCCTGTTCCTCCAGCTACTATGATTTTAACTAAACCTTTACTATTTCAGAGGTCAAGGAGCCTTAAAATGTGATAACAAGGGCCAGAGTGATAACACAGCTATAGGGCATTTGCCTTGCATGTGGCAGACCCGGGACAGACCCGGGACAGACCCGGGTTCAATTCCTGGCATCCCATATTGTCCTCTGAGCCTGCCAAGAGCAATTTCTGAGTGCAGAGCCAGGAAACTCCAGATCACAGCTGGGTGTGGCCACACCCAAAAAAGTTGATAACAGGGGCTAGAGAGATAGTAGAATGGGCCATATATGGCTTGCTGAGGACATTTATCCCGCCTGTTCTGCTTAGCAGCTGTCTCATTCTAGACCCGCAGTGCATAAGTGTGGGATCTGTGTGGCACTCTCCGACTCCCTTCCTACTCCTCTCAGTCCTGGGCTGGTGTCCTCTAACTATGGCCTACTAAAAGCAGGTCTATAGTTCACATCGAAATACTGGTAAGTTTGGGGCTGGGCGGTGGCACTAGAGGTAAGGTGCCTGACTTGCCTGCGCTAGCCCTGGATGGACCGCGGTTCGATCCCCCGGCGTCCCATATGATCCCCCAAGCCAGGAGCGACTTCTGAGCGCATAGCCAGGAGTAACCCCTGAGTGTCACTGGGTGTGGCCCCCCCCCAAAAAAAAGAAATACTGGTAAGTTTGTTGATTTAATTTTACTTGTTCATTTTACATATTGTATTTGTTCCCATTTTGTTTTACTTCAAAATATTGTGCAGTATGCGTAGAAATTTGTTTATATAATTGTTTTTTTCTTTTTGGGTCACACCCGGCAGTGCTCAGGGATCACTCCTGGCAGGCTCAGCGGACCCTATGGGGTGCCGGGATTCGAACCACTGTTCTTTGGCATGCAAGGCAAATGCCTTACCTCCACGCTCTCTCTTTGGCCCCTGTTTATAGAATTTTTTAAACACAGTATAGCCTGGCCCTAATGATCTGAGGAACTGTGAACTGGATTCTGTTTAAAAAGTTTGAGGATCGCTGGAATAATAAGTAGGATACTTTCTTTTTTGGGGGGGCCACACCCGTTTGATGCTCAGGGGTTACTCCTGGCTAAGCGCTCAGAAATTGCCCCTAGTTTGGGGGGACCATATGGGACGCCAGGGGATCGAACCGAGGTCCTTCCTTGGCTAGCGCTTGCAAGGCAGGCACCTTACCTCTAGCGCCACCTCGCCGGCCCCAGTAGGATACTTTCTTGCATGCAGCTGATGTGGGTTCGATCTCTAGCATCCCGGATATATGGTCCCCTGAGTCCACCAGGAAGATTTCCTAAGTGCAGAGCCAAGAATGAGCAGTGAGCACCATTGGGTATGGCTTAAAAACAAAAGAAAAAGTGCTAACAGCCTTAAATGAGGTCGAAAGCCTTCAATCAAAATGATGTAAGAATGAAGTCCTGGGCCCGAAGAGATAGCACAGCGGCAGTTTGCCTTGCAAGCAGCCGATCCAGGACCAAAGGTGGTTGGTTTGAATCCCGGTGTCCCATATGGTCCCCCGTGCCTGCCAGGAGCTATTTCTGAGCAGACAGCCAGGAGTGACCCCTGAGCACTGCTGGGTGTGACCCAAAAACCAAAAAAAAAAAAAAAAAGAATGAAGTCCTGAGGCCAGAGCAGTGGTGGAGCAAGTGGTAGAACATTTGCCTTGTATGTGCGTGCTAACCTAGGACTGACAGCGATTTGATCCCCCGGCATCCCATATGGTCCCTCAAGCCAGGAGCGATTTCTGAGCGCATAGCCAGGAGGAACCCCTGAGTGTCACCAAAAAGAAAAAAGAAAAAAGAATGAAGTTCTAATCGGTGAACCTACAGGTGAGGGACCAGAGGGCAATGGGGACAGTGCAGGAGCAGCCCCTGGGCTGAGGGAAGGGTGTGTAAGGCGGGGCCACCCACCTGGAACTGGCTCCACTTTCTGCCAGGAAGTCTAACTGGTGTGGGAGTAGTGTTGGATCAAAACCACTGAGTTCAGGGGTGAGTTTGTTGGTGCTCTGAAGACCATATGCCCTGCGGTGAATCAAACTGGAGTCCCAATCCAGGCAAGAGCCTTTTCTGTAGCACCATCTCTCCCATAGGGCCATTTTTGGAGAAGGGGCCCAAAGGTGTGGCCCTGTCCCCTGGGGCAATAACTCTATCCTGTCCCTTCCAGGGAAGAGAAGCAGAGAGCACAGCTTCAAGGCAGAGACACACAGGCCCCTTGTTCCAGGAAGCCAGAATCTAGCTGTCAGGGCAGAGGGCCAGGCAGGGGTGGGCCCCGAGACAGCAGCCTCTTCTTGCCCCAAGGTATGGGCAGGAAGCCAGCAGCCAGGGTGGGGTGGTCCCCTGCAGTTCTGCCCAGCTCTTTCTGGCGCTGAGGGGTAAGGGCAGAGGGGAAGGGGTGGCAGTGCAGACAAAGGACAGATGGGGTGCTGTCTCCATCTCCAGTCCTGTGAATGGAGGAATGGAGCAGCAAAGAAAAATGCTCTTTTCTCAGTCTCAGCCAACGGTCTGGGTGTCCTGGCTCTAGGCCTGTCACTCCTTTGTGGTCCCAGTAGGGGGCACTGCAGCCTCTCTGGGGTCAAGTCGACAATTCCCAACACCCTATTCTCCGCCTCACCCCCACTCTTGCCCTAACTTGGACTTGGGCCCGGTGCTGGCCAGATCCCAGCTGGGTCATGCTCACCCCCCCCCCCCCATTAGGCTGCCATCTCTCTACCCTCTCCAGGGCATGAAGCCGTCCGTGGCTGGAGAAAACGGGCAAGCACAGAGAAAAAAAAAAATGTTTATTTAATCAGAGAGCCTCTGAAGGCACCTGGTTTCTGTTGAGTATAAAAAAGGCAGTATAATGGCAACTGAACAGGGGAGCATGGGGAGGAGGGGGGAAGTATCAGATGGAACCTTAGGACAGACAGTTCTAGCCTTCAGCCAAAGACTATTTGGACTGACAGACACACGCGTTCGTCCGCCTAAGCCCGAGCTGTCCTGTTCAGAGAGGGGTCAGTCAATGCCAAGTGTGGGGACCCCCTTCCACTCTGACCCTCAGGTCCACAGTGTCCCCAGCCTAGCACGGGCTGAGAGAAAGCACACGCCACACTTGAAGAGAAACCTCCAGTCCACGCCTGCCCATCCCTGGAAGAGAGAGTGGAAGCAGGCGGCCAATACAGTCTTTCCAGCTGTCCGTCCATGGTCACACAATCGCCCGGAACAGGAAGGAGAAGATCGCACCCAGCGCCAGGCCCAGAGACAGAAAGAAGGCCATGATGGCTCCGGCCGTCTCTGCCTCAGCTGGCTTCACTTTCCTGTGGAGAGGGAGAGGTGAGGAGGGTGCAGGCTATCTCTGGACTCGCCACCGCACATCAGACTGGCCCAGAACATCTGGATTCAGCACCTCAACCCATCTGCTTTCCCACCCTTCTGGCTCCTCTACCTCAGTAAAGCAGGCAGCCCACCCGGCTACAACCCACCTAATTAACTACACAGTTAGAGGTGCCCCTCAGGTCTCTCAGCCCGGAAGCCCTAAGCTCCCCCTTTGCCCTGTCTCCCCACATAGAATTCTAGGCTTTGCTCGAAGCTGCCAAGATATCTGTCCACTCACTTGGGTCCGAAGCACATGCAGAGACTGGCGAGGTAGCCGTTGGAGAAGGCAAAGGCAGCCATGAAGAGGATGAACCAGGAGTCGTGCTCGAAGAACACGGGCAGATAGTAGCGGGGCTGGACGTTACACAGCAGCAACAGGGGCACGAATACCACCCGGGCCAGTACCAGGCCTGGCAGCCAAAGGCTGTCCTTCCCAGGCTGTGGAGATGATAGCTGTGCTCAGCCCAGCCTTGCCCCAGATCCCAGAGCCCCCTTTGGGGCCTCTTGGTATCTTCAAAGCATGGCTGGCTGAAGGACTGATTGGGGGAACACTGTAGAACCTTCTGTACATATTTTCTGGGGGGACTCACACTCACACAGCAATTTCTGGCTCTGCTTTCAGGAATCACTCCTGGCTGTGTCAGGGTTGCTGGGGATTGAACATTGTCAGCTTTCAAGGCAAGTGCCTTTTCTGATGTACCATCTCTCCAGTCCCTCTATTTTACTTTAGGGGCCTTTCCAGGCAATCCTTGGCCTATTGGGGGGGGAGCACTGTAGCTGACAGTTCAGTGCTCAGAGGTCATCAGAGCTACATCCTGTGGCCATGAGGTGCTGGGATCAAACTCAGGCACATGGAAGTCTTATGTTCAGCCGCTTGACCTATCTCCCTGGCACAAAAAGTGCAGATCTTAAAAAGAAAGGGGTGGGGGTGGGGAAACCCAAGTGATAGCACACAGCTGCCCCGGGTTTGATTCCCAGCATTCCATATGGTCCCCTGAGCCTTCCAGGAGTGATTTCTGAGTGCAGAGCCAGGAGTAATTCTTGAGTGTTGCCAGGGATGGCCCAAGAAGCAAAATAAAACAAAACAAAAACAAATAAACCAACAAAAACAAAAGTATATCTTGATCTGGGTGGTAATCAGATACAATAAGTCCTTATTAATGTTGACCATTGGAAACTGGTGAAATTATACCTAACCAAAGCAAGTCCTCTAACAATATCGGCGTTTAACATTGGCTAAGATTGTTTAATCTTCATTAAAAATTCTTGGCTTTGGGTCCACATTGTGGTGTTCAGGGCTTACTCCTGGTTTGCGTCCAGGAATCACTCCTGGTGGAGTTTGGGAAACTATCTGGGATGCTGAGGATTAAACCTGGATTGGGTTCATGCAGGGGGCAAGCACCTTACCTACCGCACCATGTCTCCAGTACTCCCCCAAACAAAAGTTTTGGCTAAACCCAGAGGTGCTCAAGAGATCACAAATGGTGCCCTGGATTAAACCAGTGTTAAAGTGAAAGCAAGCACCTTAACCCCTGTACTATTGTTCCAGCCTCTCTCCTTTGTTTTATAACAAAAAGATGACTAGGGAATATGCAGTGGCATAGCAGGTAGGGTCATTGCCTTGCATGTGGCTGTCCAGCTTTAATCCCTTAGGGAGTTTAGGGTTCCTAGGCCAAGGGGCACCTGAAGCAGCAGGACTGGATCATGACTGGGTAGGGTGCTTTACTGGGATGGAGAGAGAGCTAGATGTGTGGCAAAACTGCGTGGGTTGAGGTGCTGAATCCGGGACACCAGTGGCTCCCATCGTAGATGCTCTGGGCCTGCCTGTGATGGGGAGTCTTAAGGTACCTCAGATGGCCAGGAGGAAACCCTGAGCACCAGTGGATATGGCACACTCTTACCCACCATCCACCAAAAAGCCCTGAATGTAAATAAAATGATGTATATAAAGGACTCACTGTGTGCTTAGATATGTGCAAATATCTATGTATTTAAATATGTGTGTATATGGATATATGCCACATATATATCTACATATAGATATTACAGTGTACACCAAGAATTGTATGCCTTTTGTATTTATGAAAGATCAAACCTCTGTTTTTGTTTTTTGTTTTTTCTTGGTTTTTGGGCCACACCCGGTGAGGCTCAGGGGTTGCTCCTGGCTTGGGGGACCATATGGGATGCCGGGGGATCGAAATGCAGTCCGCCCTAGGCTAGTACGTGCAAGGCAGATGCCTTACCACTTGCGCCACGGTTCCGGGCCCCTAAACCTCTGTTTTGAAGTCAGGCATGGTCCCTCTATGAGCCTGCTTATCAGGGATTCCATTTTTCTTTTTTTTTGTGGGGGGGGTGCCTTTGGGCATACCCAGGAGTCCTTACTCCTGGCTGTGCTTAGGGATCACCCCTGGCAGTACTTGGGGGATGATATTAGGGTATGTAGTGCTGGGGATCAAATTGGTTTGTGTTACATGTAAGGCAAACGCCTCACCTTCTGACCCACGATTTCCCTTTCTAGCATGTCAGTCTAAACTTTTGCCTCTCGTTCAAATTTGATGTTTCCCGTCCACTTTTTCTTAAATTTTTGGACCCTGTCCAGCAGTGTGTTTAGGGCTTACTACTAGCTGTTTTTAGGGATCAATCTTGGATCCCTTGGAGGAGCCTCTGAGGAACTGAGAATTGAATCCAGGTTGGCTGTGTACAAGGCAAGACCCCGATCCCCTATACTATCACTCCAGAACCCTGAGCTATTTCTCCAGCCCCAGGTGTCTCCTTTTTTTTTCACTTACCCACATGCATACGGCTGTGAGGCTACGGCCCAACCAGTCAAACACATTGAAAGTCAAGAAACAGGACACAGGAATGAAGTAATTCTCTAGAAAAGGAAGAGTAAATAAAGTTACAATTATTAGGTCCGGATAGGCAGATTTAGCAGCACTGACCCTCAAGGGAAAAGTCGCAAACAGGAAAAGATGCTTCCAGCATGGGGAAAGGTAAATGGCTCAGGAAAGCCATGCTGAGGAGCCAGTGGCCCTGGCTCTTCCTCTCCCAGTCCTGCTCCAGCCCATCGGTCCCCACCCTGGGAACCCTGGGGGATCCTCACTCCAAGCGTGGTTCTCTGCAATGCTGGAGCGGACCTCGGCGGTCACGGAGGGAAATATCCCAATGGTGATAGTGAAGATGAAGCAGACAGAGAAAGCCGGAACTGAAATCTGGAAGAAAAGGAACCAGCCACGTCTTCATGAGAGTCATCTATTTAGGACCAAGAATCAAGAACCACAATTCCCCCAACACGCATGAATGCACACAAGAGAAAGAGAGAGAAGAATGAATCCAGAGAAGTGGCCAGAGAGGCAGTGTGGGGAGGGGAGAGAAAGGACAACAGAAGACAGGACGCGCCACTGTTTCACATACTTGTCGGAGGATGGTGAGGACAGAGTGACTTTTGCCGACGGGCTGAGTGTTGGAGGCTGAAAGTTTGGCCTCTTTGCTTGTGCCTTGCTCCTCTCCTGTGGGGTGGGATAACATTGTGAGAAGGACAGAGAAAATATTCTCTGGGAGGAGTTGGGGGTAGGCACTAACCCCATGTACCCTTTCCTCCCCAACTTCATAGTACAAGTCCCCAAGGTGCTGAGCTATCCCAGGAACCTTAGGTCATGTGACCGCCTGCCCAGGAATCTGACACTGCCCACACCCCCCTTCCTGACACCCCCTTTCTCCACTTCTTTAGGTTCTCGAGACCTTTACTAATGAGATCCAACTTGGTCTCCTGTTCCCCAGGGCCCTCGAGCTTCAGCTGCTGGTAATAGCGGTAGAATTCCTAGTCAAGGGAGAAGGAGACAGGGAAAGGGAGGATCAATGGTGGAATCTCCAGGACTGGCACTGGGGTCCAGAGCCCTGGAGCCCCTCCCCACAGACTGCAAACGTAGCTTTGTCCGTGTACTCACCAGCCGAGGCAGAGCCAGGTAGCACAGGATGGTCAGGATGATAACCATACAGGCTGTGATGAAGTAGCCGAAGGCACTTTCAGCCAGCTCGGAACCACCTGGAGCGGGCAGGATGGGTCCATGAGGAGATGGCTGCACTCCACCCCAGGCCTTCCCTGACTCTGCTCCCATAATAAACAAGACAGAGGTGCGGGACTTACTGGCAATGGCACAGATCATGGCCACAGCAGCGAAGAAGCCAGCTAGACCCTGGCCACTCATGATGGGAGCTGTGTAGTTAGCGGGCAGGAGACCAGCTAGACCAAAGAGGCTGCCCTGCAGGATGGCACCAAATGCTGGGGGAAGAACAGGGCTCTTATCAGCAGGGGGTGGTGGTGACTGGGACATGGGAAAAGAGATCTCTAATTTTGTTTCATCGCCCATCAAGTACACACACACACACACCACACACACACACACACACACACACACACACACACACACACACACACACACACCAGGCGCCGTTCCTGGCAATGCTCCTTGGCCCACAGTTTGGCTATGTCATATAACACTCGTGGATCATGTGGTGCTGGGAATGGAACTCAGGACATTGTCTATACTAGGCGCCATATGCTCTAGCGTGGGAAACATATCTCCCCAGCTCTGCCTGGTGTGCTCTGAATCCAAGTTTTCCTCTCTGTAGTTTTTGGGTTTGCTTTGTATTGGTTTTGTTCTTGGGCCATACCCAACAGTACTTAGGGCTTACTCCTGACTCTGCACTTAGGAATCACTCCTGGTGGGCTCAGAGGACCAGAGGGATACCGAAGATAGAATCCAGGTGAGTTGCATGCAAGGCAAGAATCCTACCCATGGTACTATCTCTCTAGCTTTCTTCCTCTCTGCTCCAGGAGCAATCTGGTGCCTCACTGCCCATGGGAATCCCTATCTTCTGGAAGATGGAAGGGGAATGGACTGTGTGTGGGTGTGAAAGAAGAGTAGAGAAACAGCTCAACAGGCTGAAGCACACTCTTTTCATGTAAGAAGCCTGGATTCATCTCCAGCAGTACTAGGAGTGATTCCTCTGAGCACTGTCAGGGGTGCCCACCCACAAAAAAAAAATCAATCAAACACTCCAACAGAACCACATTACTGGAATCATCTTGCTCAGCCTCATAATTTGAGGGGGGGAATAGACGGTACTAGGACCAGACAGTCATATGAACATCTAGTGGAAATAAAAAATGATCAGACTTGAACACCAAACCCAAAGTCAACGACAACAGAATAGATACCCAATCTACCACCAGCTGTACAAGTGGAGACCAGTTACGCTAGCATCCTGGGGGGTAAAGGAGGAAAATATGGGATACATACTGGGAACAGGGGTGGAGGGGGGACAACACAGGTGGTGGGAATAACCCTTATTCATTGTCCCTATGTACCTTAAATATTATTGTGAAAGATTTGTAATCATTTTGGCCACAATAAAAAAATTTAAAATATCAATCAATCAAACAAGCAAACAAAAAAGAATGGTGTGGGAAGATGGAAGACTTTCTTACAGTTGATGAGCATGATCTTGACCATGGTAATGATGAAGAAGGGCAGTGCATCCATAGGAATCTTCACCAATATGGCGGTGATGAGAAACACCAGCAGGATGACTATGAGACTGCTCAGGATCCGAACAGACTGGGAGATCCTGCCAAGATGCCAAGAACTCAGCTACGATCCGAGTGGTGCCTAGGGGTGGTGGGGTAGGCAGGGGATCTGGGTGGAAAGGGGCTCACCTCTGGTGGAGGAAGGAGTTGAGACAGGTGAAGACTAGCAGGGGCAGCATGGCACACAAGGTCATGACATTGTTGAAGATGGCACTGAGGGAATTCCGGGCCAGAGGGTGTGTGGAGTTCGAGGCAGTGACATTGTGGTTCAGGTTATCGGTGGCAGCCGAGGTCACATTCTGGGACTTGTCCAGGCGGTTTGTGAAATACTTCAGGGGTGGCAGACAGAAGGGTTGGCATCTCTCGCCTGGTTTCACAAGGGCATATCCAGGTCCCACAAGCCCAGTCCTCTACCCACAATCTCACCAGAGAGGCTGTCATGAAAAAATTCCAGGGGAGCAGTGTTCCCAGCCCCAGGATGAAGAGGATGAGCCATACGGCCCTGTACCTAGAGGTGGGAGAGACAGGTCAGTGAACCACTAACCCTCAACTGGGTCAAACCTCCCTCCCAGGCCTGCCAGTGGGGCTGGAGCACAGGACACCTGTGTTTGTGTCCCTGATTATTAGTCCAATGGGTGAAGTGGAGGGGGTGTGTGTCCTGGGTTGGGAAAAAGGGCACAGTGGCATCCATTGGGGGAAGGGACCAGGAACACAGAACTCGGACAGAACTCGTTTCTCAGCAAGAAAGATTTGGGAGGACCCAGCAGGCTGGGGAATGTGTGACCCACACATCCGGGAGGTGGTTTTGGAAATCCTGCTCAGGCATCAGAGTGGGTGAGTGAGTGAGAAACGAAACAGCAAGTATCTTCCATATCCCACACCCCTCTCTCCCGGGCTGACTGGAAGTGATTATGTCTGGGCAGGAACTGTGTGGCTTCCCAAAGAGAATTCTGAACCTAATATAAGCCCTGGGGCATGGTGCCTAAGGGCGGTTATAGAGAAAGGGAGTTGTTTCCTTGCTGACCTGGACAGACCAGGCTTTGTAGACTGTACTACCTCAGGGAGGCCAGGTCTGCACCCCAGATAGTCAACAAGCTCTCCGTGACTTTGCCTGGGCACTGTTTGAGCCCTTCACATAGGGCCTGTGTGGGACGGGCGACCTCACATGCCATCTGTGGTCTGCCATCCAAACTTGTTTTCTTCAGAGGTAGCAGGGACGAAGCCCAAGAACAACATAGTGACAAGGCTAGGAAGAGCTTAAAACTTGGGTGAGGGCACCCAAGAGGCAAGTCTGAGTTCCCACCATGAAAACAGAGCTAATGGCTAGATTCAGAGAGCCAGAACAGTAACAGGGGTGCTGGTGAATGTGGTAAGGCCATACCCAGACAAATGGGGGCACCAATGAGAGAAAACAGGGCCTGTACTACGTCTCCTAGCCTCTTCCCACGCAGAGACCCTCAACACTGGCCCCAAGATATCAAGCTTGAGTGCTGAGGGACACAGAACAGCCAGGGGAGGGGAGATGAGATATATGGGGGTGAGGGGCTGAGGCAAAAAGATTCTGAACCTCAGGCAAAGCTTTCCCAACTTCTCAGGGTCCTAGAGCCATGAAGAACTTGAATAAAATGGCAGCACACAAACACATGTGCATGACCCCACTTTGATTCCACTCTACATCCCTCCCTCAGAGAGAGGGAAGGTCAGCTCCAGGCCCAGAGTCCATGGAGTCATTTCAGGCAGAGGCCCTGAGCTGTGGTCCCCACGAGGAGAAGCAGTTTGGCCAGATGTGCTCTGGGGTGAAGGACGCTGCCAAATGTCTCCCAGAAGCGGTGGTGGGAGGAGTTGGGAGCTTCTCCACTGGTTGGAAAACAATATTGGAAACACTGACAGGCCAGGGAGGGCCGGCCTCCCACCTACACACATCCACACCACAGCCAGCACCCCGCCAAGCAGGCCTGTCTCCCACCCCTGAGGAAGACCTAAGTCGGAGCAACTGGCCAGAAAGCCAGCCAGAGCATAGGCTCTCCCACATGACAAGGACACCCTCCCCCCAAGACCCATTTCACTCCCTAGATCCTCAGTTGAGTCCCCAAGTACCTGTCCTGCGGCTGATGGCTGGTTGTCATGGTGACAGCAGTCTGGGTTTTGCCTGGCTGGTAGCTCCCTCCCTCTGAGGCCTGCTGAGGACAGAAGCAGTGTGAGGCCATGTCTTGGCTCCAGCCTCTCTCCAGGAGTCCCCAGGAGCTTGAGGACAAGAAGGAGGGCAGGGTAGACGGAGCAGGCCAAGAAGCGTCTTGAAGCCCTCTCCTCCTCCGTTACCCAAGGCCCTGCCTCTCAGGATTGCTCTGCATGTCCCCCCCTCCCTGGCAGCCTGGCTTTACCTGGCTCCAGGCCTGGCCAGGCAGCTGCCCCCCTGCTATTTTTATCCAGCAGTGAGCAGAGCCAGCAGTGAAAGTGTGGAGGGTGATGAGCAGGGAGGAAGGAGGAGAGGGAGAGAGAGTGACAGGCAGAGAAGGCCAAGAAAGAGGGGTCAGGGACAGCGCCTGCTGACAGAGGGGAAGAGGGAAAGAGTGAGGAGGGGCTGGAAGAGGGGAGCAGAAAACACACAAACACACGGATCCAGTTATGCCAACTTGCATTCGGCAGGCCTGACCCCTCTGCCCTCCTGGGAAGCCCCTGGACCGAGCCAGTCTGTCCTCTCCAAACTGCCACCTCACCCTTCCTTTCCAGCTGCTGCCTGGAGGCTTCCCAGTTCCTACCAGGTCCAAACCAGTTTCTAGGAAAATCGCCTCACCAGAGGTTCGGGACATGGCCTCTCCCGACCCCCAGATCTGTCACCCCCTTTCCTCTTGGTTCCTCCCAGACTCTCCAGCTGGGTCCACTTCCCCTTTCTGAGGCCCATCTAGAGGGGGTAGGTTGGAGGGTGCCAGCCCACAGTCCAGAGGCTCCCTCCTCAGTGGCCATTGCTCCTGCTCTCCTTGGGTTCCTGGAGGGGAGGCCCTGGCACCAGTAGTTCTGGTTTTGCAAACAGGCTGTCCTGGTTCTTGGGGTCACACTCAGGAGGGTCTCACACTTACCAGCGGGAGGTTAGGAGGAAATGAAGGGCCTGGGCAATCCTTGCAAGGCGATCTTCACCCTGTCCAGCCTGCAAGCCTGCCCTGTTCGTGACTGGTCAGAACGAAGACCACATCACAGGGTGTATCAAGAGAGAACCACCTTGCTGAGGGGAGTGGCCCTGTTCTGAGAAGCCTGGCACCACCACCACAATACACACACACACACACACCAGGGAGATAAAACCACCCCTGTAGCTCAGGAGATAAGAGAGCCAGTCTCCTCTGGGGGGGGGGGGTGCGCTAAGGTGTGGCCAAGGCTGAGACAAACTCTACAGGGGACCTTTTTTTCTGACTATTCCGAGAATTCCCCATCGGCCCCTCAGACTCCACAGGCCTTCCACAGTTCCTCATGCACCCTTGGGTGGAAGCAGGGAGATGGGGAATAGCCCCTTAGCACCCCAAAGGGAGGTGGAAGACTTCATTTCTCTCTCTCTCTTTTTTTTTCTTGGTTTTTGGGTCACACCCAGCAGCGCTCAGGGGACCCTATGGGATGCGGGGATTTGGACCACCAACCTTCTGTATGAAAGGCAAATGCCTTACCTCCATGCTATCTCTCCGGCTCCTCATTTCTCTTTCTACCAACTGTTACAAAGGGCCCCTGTTCACTAGCCTTAGTGGCTGAAAACAGTGTTATTATTATTATTATTTTTTTGTTGTTCTTGGGTCATACCTGATAGAGCTCAGGAGTTACTCCTGGCTCTACGCTCAGAAATCACTCCTGGCAGGCTCGGGGGACCATATGGGATGCCGGAATTTGAACCACCGTCCTTCTGCATGCAAGGCAAACGCTTTACTTCCATGCTATCTCTCTGGCCCCTATTATTATTTTTTTTAGGGTGGTGGGACAGAACCCATGGCTTTTCGCACAGAAAGCCAGAGCTGGGCCAGAGTGATAGCACACTGACAGGGCGTTTGCCTTGCACACAGCCAACCCGGGAGGGACCCAGGTTCAATTCTTGGCATCCCATATGGTTCCCGAGCCTGCTAGGAGTGATTTCTGAGTGCAGAGCCAGGAGTAACCCCTGAGTGTCGCAGGGTGTGGCCCCCCAAAACCAAACAATCAAAAAAGAAAGCCAGAGCTCTACCTCCCTGGTCCTGGATAGGGTTCACATTTTTCTGAAGATGGAGACAAGAGCATGCTGCCCTCAGGGTGGGCAGGAAGATCTGAACTATTTTTCTTTTCTTTTAGTTTGTTTTTGAGCCACACCTAGCATTGCTCAGGGCCCACCCCTAACTGTGTGTGGGGTTTGGGGAAACATGTGGGATGCTAGGGATCAAATTTGGGTTGACCTCATGCAAGGTAAGTGCCCTACAGTTATACTATCTCTTCAGTCCCAGAAGCCAGATATTCTACAAGGCAGTGTGTGTGGATAGGAGTTGGAGAACTCCACATAGCATCCTGTACCACCATAGGCAAGATTCCAGGCATTAAGAAGCAGTTGAGGTTAAGCCCAGACCAGACCAGGTTGGGAACTGAGCCCCTCCCATCACTTAGCCAAATAGGCCTAAGGCTCAGAGTAGCACAGCAGGCTCAGGGGACCATATGGGATACAGGGATTCAAACCACGACCTTTTGCATGCAAGGCAAATGCCTTACCTCCATGCTATCTCTCCGGCTCCCTAGCATAGCTTTCTGCCCCCTGCCCTTCACTCCAGGCCTGGAAACCATTTACCTCAGGGGCCCAGTCACTCCCTCCCCACCCATGTCGGACACTTAGCTGGCCAGCCCAGGTTTCTGTTCTTGTCTGCTTTTGCCCAGCAGCAACTGGAGATTCAATTCAGGCTCAGAGCTTTTGGTGTTCCTCCGAGCCATGTCTTGACCTGCTAAAACAGGGCCCTTGAATGCAGCCACCCCACCTCTCACCCCACCTCTCATGCTCAGGTTCCTGATATATAATGCTCAACAACCTCAGCTGGAGACAAACCCTCCAGATAGCATCAAGTTCTCCATGCCTAGGATCCCAGACGGGGCCAGCCACTACCTGCAGACACCCAACCCTTTTGCCCTCATAAACACCTGGAATCGAGCACACATGGTCTCCTCAGAAGGAGCCAGGGGCCGGAGAGATAGCATGGAGGTAAGACATTTGCCTTGCATACAGAAGGATGGTGGTTCGAATCCCAGCATCCCATATGGTGCCTTGAGCCTGCCAGGAGCAATTTCTGAGCGTAGAACCAAGAGTAACCCCATGAGCACTGCCGGGTGTGACCCAAAAACAAAAACAACAACAACAACAAAAGAGGAGCCGGGCTCTAGAGAGGTTGAGTTATTTGTCACAGAGCTAGGGAAGGAGATCTCACATTCAAGTGAGTGATGGAAGGAGATCTCACATTCAAGTGAGTGATATTAGACTGATAGATAATACAGGGTAGGTATGGAACTTGCTTTCAGGCCCCTGGTTTGATTCCCACAATGAGGTTCCTCATCATGACAGCAGGGGAGGTCACCCCAGAACAGAGACAAGAGTAGCCCCTTGGGCGCTTCTGTGCCCAATCCCCCCCATATATACACAACCCCAAAAAAGTGATTCTTAGTCTAATCCAAGTTCCTGGGGATGGGAAAGAAGGTTTAGAGATCGTTTCTCAGTATGATTAGAAGCTGGGGATGTGGGGCCAGAGAGATAGCATGGAGGTAGGATGTTAGCCTCGCATGCAAAAGGACGGTGGTTCGAATCCCCCCAACCCATATAGTCCCCCAAGCCTGCCAGGAGCGATTTCTGAGCATAGAGCCAGGAGTAACCTCTGAGCGCTGCTGGGTGTGACTCAAAAACAAACAAAAAAAGAAGAAGATGAGGATGTGGGGACCTGAATGAGATAAACTACCACAGCAACCTATCTGGATTTCCATCTTCAAACCCCAGAGGGTCCTCTGAGCACCCCCTGATTAGAGTTTGGGGCAAACCCTGAGCAGCGCACAAGGTGGCCCCAAAACAAAAACAAATTTTTTCCAAATGGGGTGTGCTACTCCAACTAAAGAGGAGAGGCAGGGGGTGCCTTTTTCCAGTCTGGGGGGGGAAAGCACCCCCCAGAATAGGCATCCTAGTGGGGGGGGCATCAGGAAGGTGGAACAAATATGGGGGTGTCTGGAGCTTTAACAAAACAAGGGACAAGGGTAAGCCTAGCCTTCCCTCCTTGCCCCTTCTCCCAGGACCTTGGGAAGGAAGGGAATCCCTCTGGACAGAGAAAAGGGGGCACGCCCAGGCCAGAGCTGGGTCCACAAAGAATTGGGGGGTGTCCAGGGCCAGCTGCTCCAGGTCCAGCCCGCACCCCAAACCCTGTAGCAGCCACCACCACCACCCCCCAGGTCGATCGATCGAGCCCGAATCCTCCTGGCAGAGGTCAGGCCGCTTTCGGGCCTGCGAGAGCCCAGGCCCGAGTCCCCCCAAATCGGGCCCCAGGTCCCCCCAGGGGTCCCCAAGCCCGATCCGTGGGTGCCACGTGCTGCAGGCCAGCTGGCCAGGTCCACGCGGGGGGCTTCGGGGACCGTCCCCGGGGTCCCTCCCATCTCAGGCCCGGCCTCCACGTCCCCCTGGAGGGCTGCGAGAGGCGCCGGGCACCCCCGCGAACCCCGATCGCCCCACCCCGGCCCCCCGCAGCACCTGCCAGGGAAGAGTCCCGCCGCCGGCCGGGTCCGCGCGCTCTGCCCCGGCTTCCCGCGCCCGCCCGGGACAGCGAACCCGCCTCCAGCCCCGGCCCGCCCCAGGCCCGCCCCGGCCCGCCCCGGCTCGCCACGCCCGCCGGCCCCCGAGCCGGCCAGGCCCGCCCCTCGCCGGGCCCCCAGGACGCTTCCACCGCATCCGCTCATTTGCAGATCTAGCTGTCCCCACGTTCCCAGAGGTTCCCCCGAACAGCTTTCTTCCTTTTTATTTTTGTTTGGTTTGTTTTGGGGACACACCCGGGGACTGACACTCGGGGGTTCCTCCTGGCTATGTGCTCAGAAATGACTTATTCCTGGGGTTACTCCTGGTTATGTGCTTAGAACTAAACTCTGGGGTTCCTCCTGGCTATGTGCTCAGAGATTCATTCTTGGGGTTCCTCCTGGCTATGTGCTCAGAAATGACTTACTCCTGGGGTTACACCTGGTTATGTGCTCAGAACTAAATTCTGGGGTTCCTCCTGGCTATGTGCTCAGAGATTCATTCTTGGGGTTCCTTCTGGCTATGTGCTCAGAAGTGACTCCTGGCTTGGGGTACCATATGGGACACCTGGGATCGAACCCAGGTCAGGCCTAGGTTAGCCACATGCAAGGCATGTTTGTGTCACTGCTCCAGCCCCTTGTCTTGTCTCCTTCCTTCCTTCCTTCCTTCCTTCCTTCCTTCCTTCCTTCCTTCCTTCCTTCCTTCCTTCCTTCCTTCCTTCCTTCCTTCCTTCCTTCCTTCCTTCCTTCCTTCCTTCTTTCTTTTTCTTTTTTTCTCTTTCTCTCTTCCTTCCTTCCCTCCTTCTTACTTTCTTCATTCTTTCTTTCTTTCTTTTTTTTTTTTTTTTTTTGTTTTTGGGTCACACCAGTGACACTCAGGGGTTACTCCTGGCCTTGTGCTTAGAAATCGCTCCTGGTGGGGCCGAAGAGATAGCATGGAGGTAACACATTTGCCTTTCATGTAGAAGGCCATCGGTTTGAATCTTGGCGTCCCATATGGTCCCCCGTGCCTGCCAGGGGCAATTTCTGAGCATGGAGCCAGGAGTAACCCCTGAGCACTGCCAGGTGTGACCCAAAAACCACACACACACACACACACACACACACACACACACACAAAGAAATCACTCCTGGCAGGCTCAGGGGACCATATGGGATGCCAGGATTTGAACCACCGTCCTTCTGCATGCAAGGCAAATGGCCCTACCTCCATACTATCTCTCTGGCCCTTCTTGTTTTTCTTTACGGGTGCCCTCTTCCCTTTATTCAGAGTTTCCCTCCATCTTTTCTACACCTGAAATATCATTTCCCCAGCCATGTGGGGAGGGTCCCTCTGATATAATGGGACCCGCATGATTCTTTTTTTGTTCCTGCTTCTAATTCACAGACCCCAGCTCACTCAGAGGGGAATGGCGGCAAATCCCGTAGCTCCCTTGTTCACTCTTTGATTTTGTGGGGAGTAGAGAGATGTTGGCACCACACTTGGTGGTGCTCAGGGATCACCACTGGCCTGCTGGCTTGGGACAGGGATCATATGAGGGGCTGGGATTCAACCCTAAGCTGGCTACATGCATGAGCCAACCAGGCATGAACCCAGACCGCTGTCCTATCACTCCGACCTCATGCTTCACTCTTTCTAAACCCAGAACTCTGGAAATACAAACCCTCACATCATTCACTGGCTGAGGAGGGAGTGGGCCCATTGAGGAGGGATTCAATTCTCTTATCATTTTTTTTCTTTTGTGAGTCACACCCGGCAGCTCTCAGGGGTTACTCCTGGCTTTGTGTTCAGAAGTCGCTCCTGGCAGGCTCGGGGGACCATATGGGATGCCGCGATTCGGGGTCCGTCCATCCTGTGTTGGCTGCGGGACAACATGCCTTACCGCTGTGCTATCGCTCCGGGTTCAGTTCTCTTAATTTCCAAGAGAGGGTTAAAGATTCATTCCACTCCGCTGCTGGAGAGGGGTTTGGCCACACCTCAGTACTAGAGGACCATATGCAGAGCTAGTGACCAGATGTGCGTCATTTGCTGCATGCCAGGCAAATCCTTACAGCGGGTACTGCCTCTCCAGCCCCATGATTCCATTCCTTTTGGAATGGAAGGCAATATAAATTTGGGGGCCAGATTACTGCCCCTTCCCCAGCCACTAGTGCTGGAGGGCAGTGCAAAAGCTAGGGAGGGAGGTGCTAAATGAAAACCCAAGCCCTTTCCTCCCCTAAAACCCAAGAGGCCTGTCCCTGGGAGAAGCCACAAACCTTAATTAACAATTAGCAGAACTAACATCCTCAGGGGTCACTCCCTCTCCCCAGAGACCAGGGTCCTGAGGGGAAGCAACAGTTTTTTTACTCAAGTCTGCTTGGAGTCAGACTTGGAGCTATTCAGGCCTGTTGGCACTGGGCCTCAGAGATCATGACACACCATCACCCCAGCCTTATCCAAACACAGGGCAGGAAGATGGATTTGGTGCTGTTATTCTGGGAGCTGCCCACGGCTGGAGGGCAGATTTATGTCTGGGTTTACTGCCTGCTCCCCTCTCATCGATTTGTCCAGTCTATCTCTCTCTTGTCTCTGCCTCTGTCACTCTCTGTCTCTCTCTGTGGGTCTCTCTCTCCCTCCTCTCTTTCTCTCTCCTGACTCTGTCTCTCTGTGTGTGTCTGTCTCTGTCTGTCTCTGTCTGTCTCTGTCTCTCTCTGTCTCTCTGTCTCTCTCTCTGTCTCTCTGTCTCTCTCTCTGTCTCTCTGTCTCTGTCTCTGTCTCTCTGTCTCTGTCTCTGTCTCTCTCTCTCTCTCTTCTTCCTGTCTCTCCTTCCTTGACCTCAGTCTCTCTTCCCACTTACATTTCCTGTCTCTGGTCCTGTGGGGGTGGCAGGTCTCAGCAGTTATAGACCATGGCGAGACCAGTGGTCAGAGGAGGCCTGGAGGCGGAAAGAAGTGGGGGGAAGTGGTGAGGGTCCCGGCCTGGCAGGGAAAGACGGGTTCCTTGGTCCACCAGCCCGTTACAGGCCTGGTCTATTCAATGGAGGGCAGCGGCTAGGGCTGTTATTGCTGGAGAGACTCCCATCTGGCAGTCAGTCACCCTGTCTGGGCCCCCAGCCAGCACCCACACCCCTCCAGATCTACCTCCAGAGCTGCCTCCTAGGCCCAGTTATTGTGGGTGTCCAGGGCCCCCTGGTGGATAGCTTCAGAGCCCCAACTCATATAAGATTTCTGTGAGGGCAGTTTTCTAGCCTTGTGGCTCTATCTCCTAGGATCCCTCAGTTTCCTCCACTTGAACAAGGTTCAGCTGCACCCTAGCTTTCTCCTCTTCCCTTGGAAGTTGTATTTCCATGATTGGGGTCACACCCACTTAGTTGCTAGTAAGTCTGAGGTCACCTTGTTGCGCTGCTGGAATTGCAAACCTATTTGAGGTGGTGCCAAGGTTTGAACTCAGGGCCTCATGCTTGCAGGTCCCGAAGTTTACCACTCAGCCATCCTTCAGTTCGCAATATTTGTTTTCTTTCTTTTTTGGGCCACACCCAGTGACGCTCAGGGTTACTCATGGCTATGCATTCAGAAATCATTCCTGGCTTGGGGAAACCATATGAGACGCCGGGGATCGAACCCAGGTCCGTCCTGGGTCAGCCACATGCAAGGTAAACACCCTACTGCTGTGCTATCTATCGCTCTGGCCCCATTTCCCAATATTCTTTTTTTTTGTTTTGTTTTGTTTTTTTGTTTTTGGGCCACACCCATTTGATGCTCAAGGGTTACTCCTGGCTATGCGCTCAGAAATTGCTCCTGGCTTGGGGGGACCATATGGGACACTGGGGGATCGAACAGCGGTCCATCCTATACTAGCGCCTGCAAGGCAGACACCTTAACTCTAGCGCCACCTTCCCGGCCCCCCAATATTCTTTAAGACTGTGGCTTCCCCCAGCTTCCCTGCTGCCCCTCTGTACGAAAAGCCTACCTGGTCCCTCTCACCCAGATCACTTTCCCTCTTTCCAGGTATTTTCCAAGCTGGGTAAACTTGACATCTGCAAGTGTCTAAGGAGTGTGTACTTTTCCAGTTGTGTTTTGAATTTTATTCCTAGGCCTTGTAGAAGGACAAGAACTGGGAACAGGCTTATGAGACATTTGCCGGGGGCTGGAGAGACAGTTCAGGGCTTACGGCACTTCCCTTGCATGCAACTCACCATGGCTTGATCCTCAGCACCCCAATACTTCCCTGATCACCACCATGAGTGATTCTTGGGGGCCTGAGCAGTGGCGCAGCGGTAGGGTGTTTGCCTTGCACGTAGCCGATCCAGGATGGACGGTGGTTTGAACCCCAGCATCCCATACAATCCCCCGAGCCAAGAGCGATTTCTGAAAGCATAGCTAGCAGTAACCCCTGAGTGTCACAGGGCGTGCCCATCCAAATAAAGAATGACTCCTGAGCACAAAGCCAAAAGAGTAAGCCCTGAGCTCCACTGGGTGGGGCCCCAAGCCCCCCCCCCAAATAAACGCTCTATAACTGGAGGACACACCAGGCAGTGCTTCTGCCTCTGTGCTCAGGGACCATTCCTGGAGGGAATCCAGTAACTATAGAGTATTGGGGATCAAACCAGAGTCAGTCTTACACCATCTCTCTGGTGCAATCCTCAACAATTAAGATAAATCATTATACATGAAGATTACTGTTCTATTTTAAAATATTAAAGTTAATGCAAAAAAAAAACCTTGAAGAACAAGACATCACATCAAAGAAAGCATGTGTGTGGGGTGCGGAAGGTGGAGCACCTCCTCACTTCTGCAGCATTTCTTGTGGGGTATCAGATTCCTAAAAGCCCTACTGGATGTGACCTCGATCTTTCAGGCTTGATTTTTCAGACCTTTATCCTACCTTCAGCTCTGGCCAGACCACAGACCTTGGGGACCTCTGGAAGGAAGGAGGGTGAGGGGGCCCTCTAACCGTGACCTTCTGTGTCCCAGGAGACGTTCCTCTCGTCCAGTATCAGAAACTGCAGCTTCGAGACCACTATGGGTAGCAGCATCCTGGCTGGGTCAGGCCTGGCTGGGCCAGCTCCCCTCTCTATGCAGGCCCCACTACCAGCCCCTCCAGCCCCTGCCTGGCGCCCAGGCCTCTGCTGAGGCTTCAGAGGGGGTGCTCGGCCTTGGGGAGCGGGTGACGGGAAATCCCAGCCCAGGGAGCCCCTGACCTCCTTCCTGGCCTCCTCACCTCTGGGCCAGAACTGTAGCTAAGGCCGGAAATCGCAGCCATCACCCACCCTGAGCTAGGCCTCTCTGCCTAGCAACGGCCCGCTGGCAACCAGCTGGGGATGCTCTCTGGGTTGGTGGGGGCCGGAAGAGGGCTGTGGGAAGGGAGGCCCGGATCAGGACCCCCAAAAGGCACCCTGACCCCGGACAGTCTCCCGCCAGGTCGCCTTCCGAAGAGCAGCAGGCACCGGCGCCTTTGAGGTCGAGGGAGGAAGCAGATGGTGTTGAGCGGTTGGGGAGGGCTGGGGGGCTGTAGGGAAGAAAGGCCAGCAGGGTCTTGGGGCTCAGAGCCCCGGCCTCGGCTCTCCCCTTCTCCCCCCCAGCAAATGGGGATCCTGAAAGGGCCTGTGGTCCTCGTAACCCCCCTGACATCCTACCTATAGCCCTTGGCTGGTTTGCGTTGACTGTGAACTATTGCCCAGGAACAGTAAGCAACTAATCTTGATTTCCTGGCTAAGCGAGTGGACAGCTGTTTGTTTTGTGTGTGTGTAGCCGTACTAAAATACTATGGTGTTTAGACTATTGCATAGGAACAATAAGCAAATGATCTGGCTAAGCCGAGACAGCTGTTTGGTTTCTTTGTGTCCTTATGTGTAGCTATACTATAGGGTGCAGCTGGTGGGTGTATGTTTGGGGAACCATGCCGTGGGTTCTCAGGTGCTACTCCCAGGTCTGCTCAGAAATCCCTCCCACCCCTTAGGGTTGCTTGAGGGAGACTCTGCCTCAATCAGCCCCAGCCCTGTGCAAAGCATTGATCAACCCATAGAACACTTCTGTAATAAACTGTCCTAAGCTCTTATTTGATTCCTTAGGATTCGACAATTGGGAGAGGGTGTTACCTCTTACCCTCACCTAGGTCTCTGACTCCTTAAGTAGCTGCCCACAGGAATATTCCTGCCACCCCCCCACTAGTTCTATCTCTGGACTGACTGCAGAGCCAGCAAGGTTTTGCTCCCTACCTTGAGTTGACATGCTAGCTTCCTGCAGGTCAGACCTGTGAGTTTGGGATTACAATGTGACATTCTCATTGAGTTTAGACAGACATTTCTAGAAGGTGAGGATCAAATGACATTGGGATCAATAAGGAGCAAAAGAATTCCTGGACCTGTTCACAACCCCCCCCCCCCAACCTCTCTCTCTTCTCTTTCTTTCTTTCTTTCTTTCTTTCTTTCTTTCTTTCTTTCTTTCTTTCTTTCTTTCTTTCTTTCTTTCTTTCTTTCTTTCTTTCTTTCTTTCTTCTTTCTTTCTTCTTTCTTTTCCTTCTTCTTTCTTTCTTCTTCCTTTCTTTTCTTTCTTTCTCTTTCTTCTCTTTCTTTCTTTCTTTCCTTTCCTTCCTTTCCTTCCTTCCTTCCTTCCTTCCTTCCTTCCTCCTTCCTTCCTTCCTTTCTTTCTTTCTTTCTTTCTTTCTTTCTTTCTTTCTTTCTTTCTTTCTTTCTTTCTTTCTTTCTTTCTTTCTTTCTGTCTCTCTGTCTCTCCCTCACACACCTGGTGGTGTTCAGCTTTTACTCCTGGCTTTGTGCTCAGAAAATCACTCCTGGGCCCGGAGAAATAGCACAGCAGCGTTTGCCTTGCAAGCAGCCAATCCAGGACCAAAGGTGGTTGGTTCGAATCCCGGTGTCCCATATGGTTCCCCGTGCCTGCCAGGAGCTATTTCTGAGCAGACAGCCAGGAGTAACTCCTGAGCACCGCCGGGTGTGGCCCCAAAACAAAACAAAACAAAAAAAAAACAAAACAGAAAATCACTCCTGGCTGGCACCCAACTACCGTGGACCACATATGTGGTATCAGCAATAGGACCCGGATGGGCCTATGCAAGGCAAACACCTTACCTGATATTCTATCTCTCCAGCCTCCTTTCTTTTATTATTATTATTATTTTTAAATGTTAGGCATCATGATTTACAATTTTGCTAGTGATAAGGTTTCATGCATTCAACATTCCAACACTTTGCCAATCACTAGAATTTCCCTACTCAACCAACCTGTCCCCACCCATTGTCTTTTTTTTGGGGGGGGGCAGGGTTAGGCCTTACTGGGTGGTACTCTGTAAGCTTGCCACATGTAAGGCAAGCACCTTAAACCTCTGTACTATCTCTGCCCCCTATAACACATATACACACACAACCAGAAGGTAGCTCAGTGGTACCACTGGGCCTCACATGTCTGAGTTAGATGTTTAGCACCAAACTAAACCAAACCAAACCAAACCAAATAAAACCCCATAAAATATCTTGCCAAAAGGCTAAATTGTCCATTGTCATTGTGATTGGGTTAGACATAGTCTCACATTGCATCTCAGGTCCCCATTTGCCTGAGAGGGGAGAGGAGGATAAGAATATTCATTCATCCAGAGCTGAGCTGGATTAGCAAAGTTCTTGGGAAGAGTTAAAGACTGATTTTCTGCAGGACACAGGACACTGTAGCCTTCATTTTTGCAGGGAGTGGGGAGAAGAGTCCCAGTTGGACCCTTGCTGTCTACTTAGTCCCCCACTGCATCGCTGGACAGGCCTCACTCCCTGATGCTGCCAGGAAGGTCTGACTCTAAAAGAAAGCGTTTCCATGGCGACTGCTGCTTCCAGGTCTCCTGGGCCCCTTTGGGGTGTCTATCCTCTCTCTTCTCTCAGGGCGGGCTATTCTGGGGGTCTCCTCAGCAGCATCAGGCTGGTGTCTCTGGCTGAGGATGAACAACACACAACCCAGCAAAGCCTCTCGCATGTCCTGGGAGCTCAGGCGGCGGGCCAGGCCATATAGCAGGGGCAGAAGGTGTCGTCGGACAAGGCGAGCAGCTGGCAGCAATAGGCGCGACAGGAACATTCGCAGCAATAACGGGAGCAAAGGTACTGGCATGGCTGGACTGGAAACTGCAAGACAATTGGCATCCTTGGCTTTCCTCTTTCCTGAACTTCCTCCCCTGGACAAGACTTGGGGTGGGTGGGAAGGTCTGAGTTCAGTAGAGACACAGAGCCAAGGTAAGTGAACCCCAGACTCAAGGACCGAAAATTTACCTTCCCCACCTCCTGTTTTTCCTTGGACTCTTCCTTCCTTTGATCACCCCCCTTCCACTCTTTTTTTTTTTTGGTTTTGGGTCACACCAGGCAGCGCTTAGGGGTTATTCCTGGCTCCATGCTCAGAAATCACTCCTGGCAGGCTCGGGGGCCCAGATGGGAGGCCGGGATTCGAACGAATGACCTTCTGCATGAAAGGCAAACGCCTTATCTCCACGCTATCTCTCCGGCTCCCACCCCCTTCCACTGTTACTGATACCTGTGTACCCTTAGTACCTGACTTTTTCTGAGTTTTCTGCTATATTGGGCAGGAGGTCCACCACTAAACTTGATTGTGCAGAGAAGTGAGTATCTTCATATACCTTCGCCAGCCCCCCAAAACACATAGCTTCAAAGCCCCCCCCAACACAGATACGCGCACACACACACATAGACACTAGTAGCAGCACATATACAGACACAGAAATACGTGACATCTGCACACACCACAGTTTGCAGCTCTCACCCAGAATTCCTGCTCCGGAAGGATCTGGGACTGAGTTTGCTTACAGAGCTCACAGCCTCTCTGACCAGCTCAGCCACACCCGGGACAGCTTGCCTAGGGGGTGGGGAGCAGGGAAGAGACAGCTGCCTTCTGACACTGGGGACTTGAAGGGGAGGGCCAGGGGGGACTGGGAGAAGTGGCAGGATTTCTGTCTGGTGCCCATCTCAGACTCAAATCTAGACTATGCATTCCAAGGGTGTGAATTTAGGCACTGAGTCTCCTGGACTCCAATCTCTTTTGTTGTACAGTAAGTGGGAAGGTCAATGGCAATATCAGAAAGGAACTCTGGAAACCAGAGAGGTAGTTTAGTGGGTAGAGTGTTTGTCATGTACGATCCAGGTTTGATATCCAGCATCCCATATGGGGTTGCTGGATATCTATTTTTTTTTTGGTGGGGAGGGGGACATATCCGGCAGTGCTCAGGGGTTATTCCTCGCTCTGTGCTCAGAAATCACTCCTGGCAGGTGCAGGGGACCATAAGGGATGCCGGATCCAAACCACCATTGGTGCTGGGTCGGCCTCTTGCAAGGCAAAATGCCCTACCCCTACCACTGTGCTGTCTCTCTGGCCCCGCCAGGAGCTCAGGAGTGATTTCTGAGTGCGAAGCCAGGAGTGACTCCTGAAGGCCATCGGGTATGGCCAAAAAACAAACAAGCAAACAAAAATAGAGGTGATTCTTGAGCACAAGGCCAGGAGTAAGTCCAGAGCAATGTGGCCATAAAATCAGAAAAGGACAGTGACAATGACAAAATCAGAGTCTCTCCCCGAAATCTCCAAAGCAGTAAGAAAGAAAGAAAGAAAGAAAGAGCAAGAAAGATCAAGAAAGAAAGAAAGAAAGAAAGAAAGATCAAGAAAGAAAGAAAGGAAGGAAGGAAGAGCAAGAAAGAGAGAAAGAAAGAAAGAAAAAAGAAAGAAGAGGAAGCAAGAGAGAAAGCAAGAAAGAAGAAAGAAAAGAAAGAAGAAAGAGAGAGAAAGCAAGAAAGAAAGAAAGAGAGAAAGCAAGAAAGAAGAAAGCAAGAGAGAAAGCAAGAAAGAAGAAAGAAAGAAAGCAAGAGAGAAAGCAAGAAAGAAGAAAGAGAAAGCAAGAAAGAAGAAAGAAGAAAGAAAGAAAGAAAGAAAGAAAGAGAAAGAAAAAGAAAGGAAGGAAAGAAAGAAAGAAAGAAAGAAAAAGAAAGGAAGGAAGAGCAAGAAAGAGAGAAAGAAAGAAAGAAAGAAAGAAAGAAAGAAGAGGAAGTAAGAGAGAAAGCAAGAAAGAAGAAAGAAAAGAAAGAAAGCAAGAAAGAAGAAAGAAAGAAAGAAAGAGCAAGAAAGAAAGGAAGGAAGGAAGAGCAAGAAAGAGAGAAAGAAAGAGAAAGCAAGGAAGAAGAAAGAAAGAAGAAATAGAGAAAGCAAGAAAGAGAAAGAAAGAAAGAAGAAAGAAAGGAAGGAAGGAAGGAAGGAAAGAGAAAGAAAGAGAAAGAAAGAAAGAAAGAAGAAAGAAAGAACAAGAAAGAAAGGAAGGAAGGAAGGAAGAGCAAGAAAGAGAGAAAGAAAGAAAGCAAGGAAGAAGAAAGAAGAAATAGAGAAAGCAAGAAAGAGAAAGAAAGAAAGAAGAAAGAAAGAAAGAAAGAAAGGAAAGAAGGAAGGAAGGAAGGAAAGAGAAAGAAAGAGAGAAAGAAAGAAAGAAAGAAAGAAGAAAGAAAGAAAGAAAGAAAGAAAAAGAAAGAAAGAAGAAAGAAAGAAAGAAAGAAAGAAAGAGAAAGAAAGAAAGAAAGAAAGAAAGAAAGAAAAGAAAGAAAGAAAAGAAAGAAAAGAAAGAAAGAAAGAAAGAAAGAAAAAGAAAGACAAAGAAAATGCATGCTTACTGGGACGCAATGGTTAGTACAGAGGGTTGGATGCTTGCCTTTCACGGGCCAGACTGGGTTCAAACTTCAGCATCCGCTGTAGTCCCCCAATGGCCAGGGGACCAGGAGTGAGTCAGAAGTATGCCAGAAGTGCTACTGGGTTTGGCTCAAAAACAAAACAGAAAAGAATGGGTTACTCACTTCAGCCCCCTCTTTGGTACCCACTTGTCATTTCCTCATTTTGAGATGAAATGAAATTCCAAGACATAACAAGATAGGGACACAACCTGAGTTTGTTTTGATTTTAAATTCCTCATTCTTAGGCCCCAAAGATAAGTCAACAGGTAAGTTGCATGTTTTTTTGTTTTTTTGTTTTTTTTTGGTTTTTGGGTCACACCCTGCAGTGCTCAGGGGTTCCTCCTAGTTCTATGCTCAGAAATCGCTTCTGGCAGGCTCGGGGGACCATACGGAATGCTGGGATGCGAACCACCGTCCTTCTGCATGCAGGGCAAATGCCCTACCTTCATGCTATCTCTCCGGCCCCTAAAGTGTATGTTTTGTCTGCAGGAGGCTGGGGTTCATTCCCAAGCCCCCCACAGTCCCCAAATACTTCTGGGTATGGTCCTAAAGGGGAAAAGAAAACAACCAAACAAGCCCAACTCATTCTGCTTCTTCATAAGATGAATTCATTTCTGCCTTGTTGGGCTCAAATGAGCTAATGGCCATGAAAATTCTTCACAAATGCGACAGCCTACTGATTGTAGTCATTTGTCACATCAGCCCACTATTGGCTCCATTAGCATCATCATCAAACTTAAATTCATTTCTGGTAGAGCACTTGCCTTGCATGTATAAAGCTTGAGAATCCATTTCTGGTACCACAATAAATATAAATACATTTTGGGGGGGGCACACCTGGTGAAACTCGGGGGTTACTCCTGGCTTGGGGGACCATATGGGACACCGGGGAATCGAACCTTGGTCCGTCCTAGGTCAGCCACGTGCAAGGCAAATGCCCTACCGCTGCGCCACCACTCCTGCCCTAGAACAATAAGTTTAACACTTGAAGAGTTGAGGAAACAAACAGGCTTCCCAAATCACAGAGCAGATAAGAGGCACGGTCTCCCAAGCCTATTTCCCTCTCTGCTAAGTGGCTCTTAGCTTCTTTCAAGTGCTTCTGGCAGATCCTGTACTTGAATCCTGCTTTCTCTCTTCCTATCACAGGTCCCCAGGCGCTTCTGTTAATCCAGGTGGCTGGACTGTTTCTTTTCTTTTTGTAGAGTTGGGTGACATTTTTGGGGGGGGCACACCTGGTGGTGTTCAGGGGTTCCTTCTGGCTCTACACTCAGAAATCGCTCCTGGCAGGCTCGCGGGACCCTATGGGATGCCGGGATTCGAACCACCATCCTTCTGCATGCAAGGCAAATACCCTACCTCCATGCTATCTCTCCAGCCACCCTCGAAGAGTTTTGATTCAAATTCTCACCTCTTCTCATGAGACCACAACTTCTCTGCTCTGAATGATTGCTGAGGCTCTCTAGCCGGTGCTCCTGTTTACTTGTTCACACAGTGACCAGGATGACTGATGTTTATAAAATATAAATCCAGGGGCCAGGGATGGGATTCAGTGGTAGAGTTCATGCCTCATGCATGAGGCCCTACATTCAGTCCCCCACAGCAGGAATCAGAGCCTACCTTTTCCTGGTGAAGTTGTCAGTGATTTCTGTCCTCTGAATTAAAGCCAATGGTTTATTTGGGTTTTTTGGGGGGGTCACACCCGGCCTCACTCAGGGTTACTCCTGGCTCTATACTCAGAAATAGCTCCTGGCAGGCTCAGGGGATCATATGGGATGCCCAGATTTGAACCACCATCCTTCCGCGTCTAAGGCAAACGCCCTACTGCTTTGCTATCTCTCCAGCCCCCCAAAGCCAAAGGTTTTCATTGCAACCATCAGAGCAAATTCAGTGTTTGGTCCTTGCCCCTCTCACTGTTCCCAGACATATTTCTGTCTCGCTGTCTTTGCACCTATTATTGCTCCTATCTATATAAGGCTCTTTATCTAGATGTCCACATATCTGGCTTTCTCATCCTTTTCAAATCTTTGTCCCCTACACATCTAATTTAGAAGTGTACTTTCCTCATCTCTCACCCACTCCCTTTTCTCCATCCTGTCCTCTGATTCATTGGTTTCCACAACAAATCTATCTGGCATGCTGTATGTTTTACTACCTTATTGGTCATCTGCCTTCCAGCTAGGATACAAAACTCCAGGAGAATAAAAACTCCTATTTTTCTGTTGCCGTGTCTCTAGTGCTTGCTCATTGTTGTTATTTTGTTTCTTTGGGTCACACCCGGCAGTGCTCAGGGGTTACTCCTGACTCTGTGCTCAGAAATCACCCCTGGCAGCCACGGGGGACCATATGGGATGCCAGGTTTCGAACCACTGACCTTCTGCATACAAAGGTAAACGCCCTACCTCCATGCTATCTCTCCGGCCCCTTGCTCATTGTTTTAAGAATAAATAGTGTGGGGCTGGAGAGATAGTATAGAGGGTAAGGGGCTTGCCTTATAGGAAGTTGACCCAGGTTTGATCCCTCATCCCCATATGGTTTTCTCAGACCCACAAGGAGTGACCCCTGAATAGAAAGCCAAGAGTAAGCCCTGAATACTTCAGGTATGGCCTCCCCCAAAAGATAGTCAGGCCAGGCCAGGGAAATGGTTTTAAGGGCAGGACCACATTTTGTATATGGGAGCACTAAACTTAGTTACTGGTAGCCCAACATGATCTCCCAACTATTGCTGGGACAACCCCCAAGCAACTACTTGGAAGTAGTCCTTAGCATATTCATTGGCTGTTACCCCAAAACCAAAACAAGAGAAAGAATAAATATTGGGAACCTGGAAGATGGCTCCATGATTCAAAAATGCCTACGCCTTGCAAGTGTGAGACCTTGAGTTTGATACTAAGTCCATCCACATATGCTCAGTGCCTGGGACCCTCCGTGTCCTAATAGTGTGCTCTCTCCGATGCACTGCAGCCACAGCCAAGTGTGTATGAGCACCACAACCAAAAATTTAGCACTTCAAAACCATGATGGGGTCAGGGAGATAGGACGGGAGTACCTGCATACAAAATACCTCCTCCCCAGAACAAAAAAGATGTTACACTTTCTATCAGAGAGATTGTATAAAGGCTAAGGCACTTGCCTTGCATGTGACCAACTCAGGTTTGCTTATCCTCACCACTTGGTCCTCCAGGCCCTGCCAAGAGTATGTTCCATGCACAGAGCTGGAGAAACATTTGAGTACCACTGGGTGTGGCCCAAGTCTCTACACACACACACACACACACACACACACACACACACACACAACTATGTATGAACATAAACACATACTACAAAATAGTAGTGAGGCCTATAACAAAACATACCAATAGCACAGCCAGAATTCAACCTTCCCCATCTGTGAGCAACACAAAGATCTCCCCTTCCCATGGGCACCACAACCAGAATACTTACAAGAACTCCAACTAAATTAGTGTGCAAATATCACAACTAAAGGGTGTGATCCCCAGCAAGTATTCACAACCCAGCCCTGCTCACTGTAAGAATAAACACAAAGAAAAAGGGTAGTGTGATCAGTAAAGGAAGATTTGATGTAGGATGCAAACCTAGGTCTCCTGCAGCCTATGCCCTTGAACCCCAGAATAACTGACCCAACACACTCTAGGCGAGTTAGAGCAGTGCTCAATGGACAGCAGCTCATGATTTCCAAGCAGGAGGCCCAGCTAAGATCCCCAGTACCACAAGGACCCAAGGATCCCGAGGACACAAAGGAGTGACCCCTCGAGATCTGACCCGGTGTAGGCCCTATGTACTGCCACATATGACCCAACCCCCCCACTGCCAAAACAAAAACCAAAACCACCATGTACAGCCAGGGGGTGTGTAGAAAACCCTGCAAGTACTTAAGTGAGCCAGGAAATAAGGAAGGGAAAGTCAGGACCTTGGTTCCTTCTCCGAAGCTCAAAAGAGGGAGTTTGCAGCAAACACTGGAGGCTGCAACCGCACCAGATGGACTCACATCTGCACAAGCAGTGGTCTTGGGGTCACAGCCCACCTCTCCTGGTCCCACTTTTCACAGCTCTGGTTTTTTCAGCTGTAACACCCTGGGTCTGGGGCCCCAACTCCTTTTTTGCAGATGCCAGTGGAGGGTAGGGGTGGGGCAGGGATTATGCCTATGGCAGGAAGGAGATAAAGGAACTATTGCTCTCTGCAATGATAACAATGAGGACCCCCTTGGAGTGGGGGGGGGGTGCATTCCATTGACTGTGAGTTCTCGTGCACTAACACTACCAAGTAATCTAGTCGGCTCTCTCAGCACTCCACACCCAGGTCTATGAGCATGGATGACCTTTGGTCTTCAGCTACAACAAAGAAAGGGAAAAAGACTAAAAACTAGATAAGTCAGTAGCTGGAACAATGGGGAAGTGAATAGGATGTGGGTGGGTGGGTGGGGGATAAGTGATTCTCTAACTCAGCCCCCTCCAAGTCTCCCTCTTTTCTCCTCTTTCCTCACCTTATTCTCTAGCACCCCACCCAGGCATTTTCTCCAAGGTCAGAAAGATTTCTGCTAAGGATTTCCTCAGTCTTTCCTGGAAAGATAACTTTTCCTCTTTGGCCTGGTTCCTGATTCAGCACTGAGAAATGAAGCTTGCCCGGCAACCTCAGCAGGACTGAAAGGGTCATGACGGTCATTTTTGAGGAAATTGGCCAAACATCTTTCTTTGGCTCATCTGCTAGTTTCTCAAAGTCAGTGAGAAAAAAACATTGGGTGGGAGAGAGAGAGAGAGAGAGAGAGAGAGAGAGAGAGAGAGAGAGAGAGAGTGAGAGAGAGAGACAGAGACAGAGAGACAGAGAGGGACAGAGAGAGACAGAGAGGGACAGAGAGACAGAGAGAGACAGAGAGAGACAGAGAGAGAGACAGAGAGAGAGACAGAGATCAGAGGACTGGAGCTCAAGCTTTGCATGCAGGAGACCTGGATTCTATCCCAGGCACTGCATGATCTGCTGAGCATTTCCAGGTATTTCAAAAACCAAAAGAATAAATGTGTCGGGGCCGGTGAGATAGCATGGAGGTAGGTTATTTGCCTTGCATGCAGAAGGATGATGGTTCAAATCTTGGCATCCCATAGGGTCCCTACAAGCCTGCCAGGAGGATTTCTGAGCATAGAGCCAGGAGTAACCCCTGAGCGCTGCCACATATGACCCCAGAAACAAAACAAAACAAGAACAGATGTGTCTGGTTGTCCCTGGGTCCTCCTTTAGGCCTTATTCCAGGTCCTCAGGGCCTTTAGGAAACATCCTGCTTGAGCCTCAGCACCCCTATTCATAGGTTCCTCATCATCCCATTCACAGGCCCTTCATTTCATTGGATCCTTACACCCCCACTTGTCTTCTCCCTGGTGACTTAAAGGGCCTCATACTCACAACTTGGTCATCAACTGGCCTAAGGACATGCAAGTGCTTCTGCGTATTTCGTGCAGGATGGATTCTCTGTTGCTCTAGATCCCAAGACTGTAGACTGCACAAAGCGGGCCTTTTTCTCCCAGATGATGACAGCCCTCCAAAGAGCACTGTAGAGGAATCCGAGTCTGAGGGGTACAATTTCCAGGGAGCAAGTTTCTTGGGAACCCAAGCCTGTTAGGTGTTGGAGGTATAGATGGGGAAGGAGGAGATGGACAGAATAGTGACTCAAGAGCTGGCATTTCTGGGACTTGAGCAATAGTACAGTGGATAGGGTGCTTGCCTTGCTTGTAGTTGACCCACGTTCAATCCCCAGCACCCCATATGGGCCCCCAAGTCTGTCTTAGTGATTCCTGAGTGCAGAGCTCAGAGTAATCCCTGAGTGCCATTGAGTATGATTCCAAAATAAAAACAAACAAAAACAAAATAAAACAAACAAAAATGATTAGAAGTTCATGGGCCACAAAGCTGGCTAAATGGGTTGAGCACCTCTTTTTCATACTAAACACTCAGGTTCCATCCCTGGCACTGCATATAGTTGGGACCAACTCCTGAGCACAGAACCAGAAGTGGCTTCCGAGGACTGTCAGTTTGACCTCAAAACCAAAAACCAAATCTAGACTTGGGAGTTTTGTCCTGTCACCTATCACAGTATCTCTCTACCTGGGCAATGGCCTACCTGAAGCTCTGAACATGACAACACTTGAGAGACCACTCTGGGGACTGGTGCTCCTGAGGTAAGAATGTATAGCTCATGTCAGAATGCCCTTACCTGTGACTTCCACTTCTCTGCCCTCAACTGTAGGAAGACAGGTAGTTAAGACTAGTCATGTACATAGAATGTTCATAAGACTGTAAAGAAAATGGATCAGGGGCTTGCATGTGGCCTGAAAGAGCAGTGAAAGCTGACAGGTGGGGCCCTTTCCTACCCGTAGCAACAGTTGCTCCAGCCTGGGGGAGAGCACCCCAGGAGAGCAGCCTGTCTAGAATGCCCCATTGTGCCCACAGAGACAACTGTCTCTCCACAGACTTAGCTGACAGCACTGAGGTGGAAAGAATGAGCTCCACAGGCACGTCAGCTGTTGGAACCGGACAGCTGCTTCCTGAGCAGACGGTGGGCAGGGCGGGCTGAGGGCCAAAGGAGGGGGAAGACAGACCTGTTGTGCCTGATGTGGAGGAAGCCTAACAAAACCCCAAAGGCCCACAACCAAAGCTAAGACTGAGTAAAACCTAATGGAAATATTTTTGTTTGTTTTTTGGTCATACCCAGAAGCACTCAGAGGTTACTCCTGGCTCTGCGCACAGAAATTGCTCCTGGTAGGCTCAGGGAAATCATATGGAATGCTGGGAATCAAACCCAGGATGGCTGCGTGCAAGGCAAATGGCCTCCTACTGTGCTATAGCTTTGGCCCCTGGAGATAATTTTTTACATTGGAACAGAAAATGAAGACCTTCGGGGCTGAAGAGAGCTCTCTTAGTTTAGGGTATGTTTGTTTGTTTTGTTTGTTTGTTTGTTTTTCATGTGAGAAGCCATATTCTCATTCTTCGTGGTTCTCCTAAATGGAGCTAGGAGTGCCTCCCCAACACAGAAGTGAGACCAGACCCTCCACCTAACACTTCCAGGTGTGCTCCTCAAACAAACTCAAACAAATTAAAAAAGAGACTGTTTGCCTTGCATGTGGTTAATTCTTGAGTACTATCTACCATAGCCCAATCCCACCACTCCATAAAAAAAGAATAAAAACTGGAGCTGGAAAGCACAGTGGGTAGGGCATTTGTCTTGCAAGCAGCCATCCTGGAATAAACCCAGGTTTGATCCCCAGCATTCCATATGATTCCATATGACCTGGGTTCAATCCCTTTCATCCCATATGGTCCCCTGTAATTTCTTTTTTTTTTTCCCATTTGTTTGGTTTTTGGGCCATACCCAGCAGTGCTCAGGGGTTACTCCTGGCTCTGTGCTCAGGAATCACTCCTGGCAGGATTGGGGATCCACATGAGATGCCGGGAATCTAACTTGGGTTGACTGTGGGCAAGGCAAATGACCCCTTCCCCCACTGTGCTGTACCTTCAGCCACCTACCAGAAAAATTTCATAATATAGAGCCAGGAGTAATCCCTGAAAGCCTTTGGTGTGGCCCCAAAACAACAACAAAAGAATAAAAACTAATGGGGGACACTGGTGAAGAGCGTGGCATTGGAATATTATATGCCTAAAACCCTATCATTAGCCCACTTCTGGTAGGCTTTGGAAACCATATGTAGTGTAACCATATGGAACGACATGTAGTGCTGAGTGTTGAACCAATGTTTTGGGGTCAAACATACAAAACACCTTACCCACTTTATTATCTCTCTGCCCCACACTCCCTCTCTCCTTATTTTTTTTTTTAATTTTGGGTCACACCTGGAGATGCTCAGGGCTTACTCCTTGCCCTGCACTCAGGGATAACTCCCAGTGGTGCTTGGGAGACCATTGGGCTACTGAGGGTTGAACCCAGGTGGGCTGCATACAAACAAGGCAAAACCCTACTAGCTATATTATCAGAATGGCCCCAGGTGCTCCAGGGCTATTCCATGTTGTTCTGGAAGTAGTTTCTGGGTTCCTCATGTTCTTTGTGCCACTCACCTCAATGCTTGTGTAGAAAAAAAAATTTTTTTTTGTTTTTGTTTTGTTTTGGGTCACACCTGGCAGTGCTCAGGGGAGAGATCAAGCCCAGGTCAGCCACATACAAGGCACATGTCTTACCCACTGTACTATCTCTCTGACCTCCTCTTTGTATATTTTATTTTCTATTAGAGCTGTTTCTTTTTTTTAAATTTTGATGCTGTGCCGAGCTTGGTTTGCTCATGGTTTGCTCCTGGCTCTGTGCTTGGGGAAACTCCTAGTGGTTGTTTTCTTTTTTTTTTTTTTTTTGGGTCACACCCGGCGGTGCTCAGGGGTTACTCCTGGCTGTCTGCTCAGAAATAGCTCCTGGCAGGCTCAGGGGACCATATGGGACACCGGGATTCGAACCAACCACCTTTGGTCCTGGATCGGCTGCTTGCAAGGCAAACGCCGCTGTGCTATCTCTCCGGGCCACTCCTAGTGGTTCTGGGGGGACCCTATGTTGTGCCAGGGATTGAACAAGGTCAACAGTGTGCAAGGAAAGCACCTTGCCTGCTGTACTACTTCTTTAGCACCCATGATGAAGATTTTTTTACGAATTTTCTTATGATGGTTTTCAAAATTACACAGTAGAGGTCTTAGTTCAATGAACCTCGATATATAATTGCCCACCTGCAATAACATGTCAGATGCCTTCAGAAGTAGGAGACACTACAAAGAAACTGAAAAGACATTCTTGACACACTGGTAGAATGTTGCAATTCATATAGTTGAAAAGATTTGGGATCAGTCATAAGGTACTTTTAAAATCAAGAAGGACCAAAATCCACCAGAAGAATAAACACAGGATATGAGCAGGTCATTTTCTGGAAAGGAAACTCGAGTGGTCCATAAAAGTGAAAAGCTACTTACCCCACGCCAGCACATAGAGAACTACAATCCATATTTAGGAAAGAAATACCATTTTGCACCTCTGAGGCAGAGAAATTTATGGATACAATAATTTTAGAGGTCAAGTTGTCCATATCAGAGTCAAACAGGAAACATTCCAAGGAAACCAGCAATTCTCCTCAGTGGAACTGTAGAGAAATTCTCACAGATGTATAGGGGGGGGGACACACACTCCAGGATGTCCATTCATTCTTTTTTATAGTAACAAAAATAAATAACAGGAAACAGAAAAAATGATCACCAGTAAGAGAATGAAATGCAAACAGAACTATAAAGTGGAATACTAGACAGCAGACAAAACTACTCTGCAGGGGCTGAAGCAATAATATAATGGGTAGGACATTTGCCTTGCACATGGTTTGATTCCCAGTATTGCACTTGCACATGGTCTCCAAATCTGCTAGAAGTAATTACTAAATGCAGAGCCAGGTGTAATACCTGAGCTCTGGTGATTACTAGTAATCACTGGGTGTGACCCTCCAAAAACCAAACCACCACCACAACATCAACAAAAACTATTCTGCATTACTTCCAGGCATTTATGTGCACCAACCTTTGATTCCATTTCTGTATGTGTGTGGGATGTAAGAGTGAGTTCTGGGGCCCGGAGAGATAGCACAACGGTGTTTGCCTTGCAAGCAGCCGATCCAGGACCTAAGGTGGTTGGTTCTAATCCCGGTGTCCCATATGGTCCCCCGTGCCTGCCAGGAGCTATTTCTGAGCAGACAGCCAGGAGTAACCCCTGAGCACTGCTGGGTGTGGCCCAAAAACCAAAAAATAAATAAATAAATAAATAAAGAGTGAGTTCTGGGGATCTAACTTGGAGCCTCATACATACAAAAGTGTGTACTATTCCAAACTATATCCCAGTGACTCCTTTCCATTTATTTTTTATGGTCCGGTCACACACAAAAGCTAAACAAAGTTCAGATTTTACACTTGACTCTGCACTCAGGGCTTGGGGACCATCCAGTCCAATTTACTTCCTTTTTTTTTTAAATTTTGGGCCACGCCCATTGAAACTCAGGGGTTACTCCTGGCTATGTGCTCAGAAATCGCTCCTGGCTAAAGGGGACCATATGGGACTCCGGGGGATGGAACCACGGTCTGTCCTGGATCAGCCGCGTGCAAGGCAAACATCCTACAGCTGCGCCATCGCTCTGGCCTCAAATTTACCTCTTTTTTATTTTTTGGTTTTAGGCTACTCCAGCTCAATGCTGGGTTGCCTCCATTCATGCTCAGGGGTTCATGCAGTGCAAGAGACTCAAACCCAGGCCTCTGTCATACAAATTGCATTTTCCTGTTCTTTTAGCACTTGGCTTGATCTTACCAGATATCATGCTTTCCTTCTCCCTATTGACCATCTGAGGTAGTACAAACCTACTAGAAAATGGCATTTTATTTTTATTTACTTATTTTTGGCATGTGGATCACACCCCGAAGCATTTGGGAGCTAGCCCTAGCTTGGTGCTGACTATAGCATCTAGGGATGACGTGTTGCCAGGGATAAACCTGAGGTCCCACCAGCATGCACTCATCTCCCCAGCTCTGAAAGCTACACATTGTACATGTCTTCATTCTTGGGATCAATATGTAGTTATTGCACCCACAGAGCGAATACCAGAGTTGGAATCATGCTCTGATTAGGTCACCTGATCCCATCAGTAAATGAGTCCAAAGGACAGTTCTCAGATCAAGCGAAACTAATAGGGCTAATAATAAAAAGTTCAGATGGAGTAGGGAGAAGAGAAGTGAATGAGTTCTAGAGCTCGGTGGTCCAGATTCAATGATCAGTTCTTATCCTGCCAGTGTAGACGCTTGTGGGAATAAGTCATTATTATTAACAGCTCTGTGTCTCAGTTTACATTTCTTCCAGTAGTGGCTGGGATTAAACCCAGCAATTCACAAATGTAAAGCACGAATTCTACCCTGAGTCATATCTCTGACCTCTGAGTTGATTTATTTTTGACTTTTGGACTGCAGCCAGCTATGCTCAGGGGTTACTCTTGGCTTCTGCACTCTGAAATTACTCCCAGTGGTGCTCTGGGGGATCATACGGGATACCTAGGATAGAACCCTGGTTGGCTATTTGCAAGGTAAGTGTCCTACCCACTGGACTATTCCCTCTGCCCCCAAAGTTTATTTTTTATTGGGAAATGGAGCTGATGTGGGAGAATTAAAGTCAGGGCTAGGGAAATGACTTAGAGGGCTGAGTACAGTCTTAATATCTTGAGTCTGGGTTCCATTTATGACAACACATGGTTCTTGAGAGCGATTCCTGAGCATAAAGCTGGGATTAGACCTTGAGCACAGTATGGTATTTATTACCCAAATAAAAAAAAATAAAGGCATTACAACTGATTGCAGGGGCCTGAGAGATAGTTCAGTGGGTAGAGCATTTGCCTTGCACACAGCAAACCCAGTTCAATCTCCAGCATTCCATATGGTCCCCCAAGCAATGCCAGAAGTAATCCCTAAGTATAGAGCTAGAAGTAAGCCCTGAACACTGCTGAGTGTAGCCCCAAACTAAAATAAATAAGTAAAACTGGTTCCATGCTAGAAAAGGACCCAGTGTAGAAAACATGGTGAAAGAATGTCCTCTTTTCAGAATGAACCTCCGCTTCCTTCTTCATTTCTCAGAGCATTCGTGAAGTATCCCATTGGCTTGACCCTTAGGATTTCCTTAATTGTTGCCTTCTCTGGACACAAGCAAGCTGAGGGTCAGAGAGTCTCAGTCACTGTAAGAGGGGTCTGTAAGGAGATGGTTGAGTGAGTGGAATTGGTACTGTAAGAACTAAGATTCCCCCTCTAGCTCCATAATAAGAAACTCTAGACTAAGACGAGCCCAAATCCTAGTAAAGTGGACTTTTCCACTCCTGGCTGAAGGCAGGGAAAGAGTTAATTCAGAAATAAAACCAAAGTTGGTGCCCTCCAGGAATAAGGAACTGGGGGTTGAGTGAGCTTGGAAAAAGGCTCCCTTGACAACCCAAAGTTTGAATCAGAGTAACCCTTGACAGCCAGGGTGTGAATCAAAGTATCCTCCCAACAACCTGGTTCTGTATGAAAGATCCCCTTGACAACCAGGATTCGAATTAGGGCATCCCTGGACAACCAAGGTTGAGCCAGAAAAAGAACGGTGATTAATTGAGACATCTATACAATGAAATGATTATACTGTTAATGTTCTTTTAATGCTTGTAATTTCTATATAAACTGCTTGAAGATTTGACTGAGATCCTTGCCAAGACTCCCCTCGTGGAATGAGACTCAGACCTTGGTTAATCAAATAAATTCCCTTTTTTTTTGTTTTTGCTTTTCTTTTAATTAATTTTTTATTGAATTACTAATAGATTCATAGTTACACAGCTGTTCATGATTGAGTTTCAGTCATACAACATGGCAACACCCATCCTTTCACCACTGCACATTTCTCGACATTAATGTCCCCAGTTTTCCTCCAGGTCTCACCCCATCAATCTGCCTCTATGGCAGACATTTTTCTTCTCTTTCTCTCACACATATATACTTCCTTTACCCCCACCCCCCCACACACACTTTAGACAGTGTGATTTGCAATGTTCTTACAGATGAAGGTATCATGCACTTTACACTCTTTTCAACACCCAGTTCTTGTCCAAAGTGGTCATTTCCAAGTACTAATGTCAAAGTGGTCCCTTTTCTACCCTAACTGTACTCTTCTGTCTTTGTGGCAAGCTTACTACCATGGACTATTCCTCTGGCCTTCTTTTATATTGTCTTTGGGTATGACCATACTATCTTCTTTATTTAAATATAAAAATATATTCATTTTTTTTTTGGTTTTGGGGTCTCTCCTGGCAGCGCTCAGGGGTTATTTCTGGTTCTACACTCAGAAATCGCTCCTGGCAGGTTCGGGGGACCATATGGGATGCCGGGATTTGAACTACTGTCCTGCATGCAAGGCAAACGACTTACCTCCATGCTATCTCTCCGGCCCAAGACATATTCTTTTTTTGGGGAGGGCACGCCCATTTGATGCTCAGGGGTTACTCCTGGCTAAGAGCTCAGAAATTGCCCCTGGCTTGGGGGGACCATATGGGACGCCGGGGGATCGAACCGCGGTCCTTTCTTGGCTAGTGCTTGCAAGGCAGACACCTTACCTCTAGCGCCACCTCGTCAGCCCCCATATTCTTTGTTTTTATAATATCTTTATTTAAACATCTTGATTACAAATATGATTGTAATTAGGTTTCAGTCATGTAAAGAACACCCCCCTTCACCAGTGCAACATTCCCACCACCAATGTCCCAAATCTCCCTCCATCCCACCCCACTCCCATCTGTACTTTATTTTATTTTTTTTATTATCTTTATTTAAGCACCGTGATTACAAATATAATTGTAGTTGTATGATTACAGTCATGTAAAGAACACTCCCCTTCACCAGTGCAGGATTCCCACCACCAATGTCCCAGATCTACCTACTCCCCACCCCACCCACACCTGTACTCGAGACAGGCTTTCTTTTTCCCTCATTCATTCACATTGTTATGATAGTTCTCAGTGTAGTTATTTCTCTAACTGCAGTTATCATTCTATGTGATGAGTTTCATGTCATTAGCTGCACCTACATGGGAGGATGGGGGGAAGTAAGGGTTGGGACTGAGGCAGTAAAATATTAGAAATGAGCTTTGTAGGGCAGTATCAAGGTCCCAATACAAGATGGATATTACGGATATATAGAATATATGCACACAATACTATCAATATGAAAACAAAGAGAAAAAATTTCCACTGACTGTCCCAATATAAACCAGTGCTAGAACAGCCTGCCCTCCTCCCAGAGCGCATTCCCATTAGTGTAGGGAGAGATAGGGGGAAAGCTTGTTGACCCTTATAGAGTCCACCTAGACCGGTGCCCAGGGAAAGACTGAAGTCCAGGGGAGAAAAACCCTATACCTGGCAAGAGCTGGTCTCCAGAATCAAGGACGAAATCAGAACCCAGATGTCTGCCCGCCCTCCTCCCCATGCACCTCCCCCCTGGAGTACAGAGGGAGGGGGGAACCTGAGGACCACTAAGAGTCCACCTGAACCCACTTCTGGCCATCTGAGCTGGTACCCAGGGAAGGCCTGGAGTCAGGGGAAAAAGACAAGGATGGTTGGGGGCCTGCCAAGCCTCCCAGCACTCCCCAGGCTAGGGAGAAAGGCTCTGGTATAGGGCCCAACCTGTACTTTAGACAGGCTTTCCAGTTCTCTCATTCATTCACATGGTTATGGTAGTTCTCAGTGTAGTTATTTCTATAACTGCACTCACCACTCTTTGTGGTGAGCTTCATGAAGTGAGCTGGAAGTTCCAGCCCTCCTCTCATTGTCTCTTAGGATTGTTGCAAAAACGACTTTTATTTTTCTTAAAACCCATAGATGAGTGAGACTATTCTGCGTCTCTCTCTCTCCCCCTCTGACTTATTTCACTCAGCATCATAGATTCCATGTACATCCATGTATAGGAAGATTTCATGACTTTATCTCTCCTGACGGCTGCATAATATTCCATTGTGTATATGTACCACAGTTTCTTTTTGTTTGTTTTGTTTTTGTTTTTTGGGTCACACCCGGCAGTACTCAGGGGTTACTCCTGGCTCCATGCTCAGAAATCGCTCCTTGCAGGCACGGGGGACCATATGGGATGCTGGGATTTGAACCAATGACCTTCTGCATGAAAGGCAAATGCCTTACCTCCATGCTATCTCTCCAGTCCGTACCACAGTTTCTTTAGCCATTCGTCTGTTGAAGGGCATCTTGGTTCTTTCAAGAGCCTGGCTATTGTGAATAGTGCTGCAATAAATATAGGTGTGAGGAAGGGGGTTTTGTATTGTATTCTTGTGTTCCTAGTGTTGTTTTTGTTTTGTTTTGTTTTGCCACACCCAGTGACGTTCAGTGGTTACTCCTGGCTATGCACTCAGAAATCGATCCCGGTTCGGGGACCCTATGGAATGCTGAGGGATCTAACGGCGGTCTGCTCTAGGTCAGTGCGTGCAAGGTAAATGCCCCGCCGCTTGCGCCACTGCTCCGCCTCCCCCAAATAAACTCCCTTTTGCACTTTGCATTATTGGAGGTGGTCTTTGATTCTCAGCGCCAAGTGTTTACTTGAACCCTAACAGTACTGCAGACCTAGAATTCTGGCTCCACCTTCCCTGGCTGCTGGGAATCCTGTGTAGATATGTGTGAAGGTTTTGTTTGTTTGTGTTTGGGCCACAATAGGTGGTTCTCAGGGGTTACTCTTGACTCTGCACTTAGAAATTACTCCTGGTATTACTTAAGGGACCATAAGGGATTCAGGGACTCGAACCCAGGTCGAAAACAACTAACCTGCTGTACCATCTAAAAGCTTTGAAGATTCTTTTTCTGTTTGTTTGTTTGGGGGCCATACCTGGCGGTGTTCAGGGGTTACTCCTGGTTCTGTGCTCAGAAATGGCTCCTGGCAGGCTCGGGGACCATATGGGTTGCTGGGAATCGAACCTGGGTCCTTCCTGGGTTGGCTGTGTGCAAGCCAAACGCCCCATCGCTCCAGCCCCCTTTGAAGTTTCTTGAATGTGATCCTATGAGTGGGTCATTCATCTCCTTGGTCAACACTCCTTGGTTTATTTTGTACAGAGTTCAAATACGTGCACTAAAAAGACAGTAATGGCCCAGTGTCTGGTCACAGGCAGAACAGGAGAGTAAACAGGAAATTGGATTATAGAGATAAATGCCCTGTCAGAGGAAGCGTTTGGCATCTTTGGCCTAGGGCGCCAAGTCAGCTGGGCTAGGGGAGTAGGTTGGGGTGATGAAGACATGTGGAACTTCTCAGAGATCAGCTGAGGAGAGGCAGTTAAGGCGGGTCTTCCGGAGAGAGATTTGGGAGGAAGATGAGGAGGATGCCCTGGGTCTAAAGAATGGCTGAACAAGATGCTCAGTCTGAGGGAGACAGGAGGGGCCCCCTCCAGGGGAGGGAAAGCATGAGCAATGACAGAAGCACAAACAGAAGGGAGTAACTTCAGGAAATGGTTTGTGGGCTTGAGGGAACGTCTGGCTGGGGTCACTGGATACTTGCCGAAAGGGAAGCAGGGATCTATGTGGGCCCCCAGCAGATGAACCCAGGATCCCCCAGAGCTTGGCCTCATGGGCAGGCAGTGGACACCGGGGTTATGTCTGGAAGGCAAGGGTGGGGTGGTTGGAGACATGATGAGAAGTCAAGGAGACAGACAAAGACTGCCACAAGGATGGACTGGAGGGACTGACTCCACCCACATTAGTACTAGGGGTGTGTTCACAGCTTCTGCCGACAGACAAGGAGAAACCCAGGCAATAGGAAAATGCAGCCACAGCCTCCAAGACTCAATAAATGGAAGATTTATAATATGTAAATATTTACTTCCTCTCCCTTCACACATAGACACCTATATGTGGTGGATATGTGGATAACAGGAAGTGGGTGTCCTAGGAGGTGGAATAAATGCTTTTCTGTCTTTTGTCTGTTTTTTCAAGACTACCTCTGTAAACCTGCATTGAAAGGACAAGCAGAAAAGAAGTAGGGATGGGGCCGGAGCAGTGGCGCAAGCGGTAAGGCGTTTGCCTTACATGCGCTAACCTAGGATGGACCGTGGTTCAATCCTCTGGCTTCCCATATGGTCCCCCCAAGCCAGGAGCGATTTCTGAGCACATAGCCAGGAATAACCCTTGGGCTTCACCCTGTGTAGCCCAAAAACCAAAAATTAAATTAAATAAAGAAAAGTAGGGAGCAGAGGTCAGAGTGGGGGTACAGTGGATAGGAGGTTTGCTTTGCACATAGCCAACCTGGATTTGATTGGCTAACTCTGGGGGCACCGCAGAGTCCAGCAGGAGTAAGCCCTGAACACCACCAGAAAAAGGAGGGGCAGGGAAACTGGATTTGATCCTTGGCATCCTAGATGGTCCTTGGAACACTGCCAGGAGTGATCCTGAGCACAGAGCTGTAAACCCTGAGCACTGCTGGGTGTGGCCTTCCCCAAAAAGGCAAACAAAAAGCCTGGGGAACGGGATGCATTTTGAAGTGAGGCTCTGAGAGGGACAGGTGGCCTGGGGCAAGATGTTCTGCAGGCATGCAGAGGCCAGGATGATGGAATTAGTATTAAAAAACATGTGTAGACAAATGGCATCAAGGGGAAATGTGTGCAGTTGCCAGGACAGACAGAATCCAAACGTTATAAAGATATAAATAGCTCCCAAAATTGCATAAGGAGAAACACTAAAGCTCCATCGCCAAAATGGGCAAAGAACATGACAGGGAGACAGCATGCAGAAAACGAAAGACGAGCAAGACATGAATAGTTGTTCGGATCTCGCGCAAAAAGAGAAATGCAAATTATAGCAACATCAAGAGGATTTTTCTTCCACCCCTTAGAAACATGCAAAAGTTTTGAGTACGTGCCATTTTGATGAGACTGCCGGGAAATGCCATCCTTCTATGATAGGCAGAGCATAAATTGGCCCACCGCACTATCTCTTTGGCCTCAAATGGATTTTACTTTTACAGAGAGGGATTTAATATTTCTCTAAATTCCTGAGGCATCTACTCTGTAGTCTGCTATTGTACTTTTGTTTTGGTTTTTGGGCCACACCCATTGACACTCAGGGGTTACTCCTGACTATGTGTTCAGAAATTGCTCCTGGCTTGAGGGGACCATATGGGATGCCGGGGGATCCAACCTTGGTTCGTCCTGGGCTAGCACTTGCAAGGTAGATGCCTTACCTCCAGCGCCACCTCTCTGGCCCCTTGTTTTTGCTTTTTATGGGTCACTCTCAACAATGCTAAGGGGTTATTCCTGGTTTTGCACTCAGAAATTTTTGGTGATGCTCAGAGAACCATATGGGATGCCAGGGATCAAACTCAGGTTGGCCACATGCAAGGCAAACACCCTCCCCACTGTGCTAACACTCTGGCACCTGATATTGTACTTTAAAAAAAAAAATTGAAATAAGAATGTTGGCCACACCCTATGAAGCTCAAAGATTACTCATGGCTTTGTTTGTGGGAGTTGCTCTCTGCCGTGTGCAGGGGATCATGTAGTGATGAGTTTGCAATCAGGGTTAGCTGCAAGCACACAAGTGCCATAAGCTCTGTAATATCTCTCACCGTATTTTGAGAAACTGTTATTCACTACATTAAAGAAATTATTTTTTGTTTTGGGCCACCCAGCAGGGCTCACAGGTTACTTTTGGCAGGATTTGAGGGACAATATGGGGTGCCCAGGACTGACCCTGGGTCAGCTGCATGCAACCAAGCGCCTTAATCATTGTTCGGTCTCTCTAACCCCACTGTTGGATGTTTTTCTAATGATTAGGCTGTGGGTTGGGAGGGAAATGCCAATGAAGGCATCAGGATAGGAGTACATTCTGTCCACATGCCTCCTCTTGCTTCACCATGATGACATCATCTGGCTGCTAGGAATGTCCCCAGTTACCCAGCCACCACCCCAGCCTACTCCCTTGCACGCACAAATATAAAAATTTATTTTGTATTGTTTGATACAACACAAAGGCAAGTGGAATGATCAAAACTTAGATCAATAAGGGTCAATTTGGAATAATTGTTCCATTTCTCCATGGTGTGACTAAAGCATTGTTTGAGGACTTATTGGGCTTGGTTGGAGCTGAGTTTGTTGTGTTACCATGCTACTGTTCAGGCTGACTGAGCTTCCACCAAATGACTCTTTCCTTCTCCAGTTCCTTGCAGTCCTCTTTGGAAGAAATCACTCTTGCAATCCATACTGACAGGCAAGGGATTTTTTGCTTGTTTGTTTGTTTTTTTGGGTTACACCCAGCAGCGCTCAGGGGTTGCTCCTGGCTCTATGCTCAGAAATCGCTCCTGGCAGGCTGGGGGACCACATGGGATACCGGGATTCGAACCACTGTCCTTCTGCATGTAAGGCAAATGCCCTACCTCCATGCTATCTCACCAACCCCCAGGCTAGGGATTATCTCTGATATACTCCAGCACTGTGGGGATTTGTTTTTACTAATTTTGGGGGGGGGGATTTCTTTATTATCTGGCATCCACATCATGTCCCAGTCTCATTTTGTATTTTTCCTGCTGCCTGTCCTAGAATCAGGCATTTCTCCTAGGAGTCCTGGTTCTAGTCACTGGAAAAGGAAATTAGAGCAAACATTTTGGGCTTGTTTGTCTTGGGACCATACTTAGCATGGGATATCTATGTCTCAGTGCTGAAGGACAGTGGCATGTGTCTGCCCTCTGGCCCCAGTCCCCTTCCTCCCAATCTGGAACTGTGCAGTGCGGCAAGGGGGAGAAGGGAGATCAGGGATCAAACCCGGGTCTTCCAAATGTACACCAAGCTTTGAGCTATTTCCCTGACCTTGAGAACAGAATTAGAACGAAGAACTGGGTATGTTCTGTGCTCTTTCAGTCATGTGACTTTGGGGTTTTTATTTTGAGGGGAGGGGCCACACCTGACAGTGCTGGTAACTCAGGGGTTACATCTTTTGTTTGTTTGTTTTGTTTTTGGGCCACACCTGGTGATGCTCGGGTTACTCCTGGCTATGCCTCAGAAATCGCTCCTGGCTTGGGGGACCATATGCTACGCCGGGCGATTGAACTGAGGTCTGTCCTAGGCTAGCGCAGGCAAGGCAGACGCCTTACTGTTTGCACCACCGCTCTGGCCCCTCAGGGGTTTCTTCTGGCTCTACTCTCAGGATTCACTCCTGCCAGGCTTGGGGACCATATGAGGTGCTGAGACTGAACTTAGGAGGGTCCTGTGTAGGCAAGTACCCTACTCATAATACCGCTGGATTGAACATGCCCTGGCCTTGCACGCAGGAGGCCTAGATTTCATCCTCGGCATCAAGCATGGTCCCCTGAGCATCACTGGAAGTGATCTAATGCATACAATAAGGAGCTGGGGCGATAATAGCACAGCAAATCGGGTGCTTGTCTGGCAGGCTGCTACCCCATGTTTGATCTCTGGCATCCCACATGGTCCTCTGAGCCGCCCAGGAGTGGGCTTGAGTGCAGAGCCAGGAGTAAGCCCTGAGCACTGCCAGGTGTGGTCCAAAAACAAAACAAAACAAAACAAAAAAGTATAGTGAAAGTGATTACATTTGCTCGGCTTTTTCCTTCTCTATTCCGCATATTTCAGAAGGTGCTGCTTTGCTTTGTGGCATCTAGCCCATTGCTTCTGTTCTAGGGTATTTCTTAGCATCCTAGCACATTTAAAGTTACCCCGCCCCCAACTTCCTTGCCTAACTCCCCTGGATTGTGAGACCCTCCCACAGCTGGGAGGGGTCTATGGTTGGTAATTAAGAGTGGCCTGGGGGGGATCGAGAGAGAGATGCAGCAAGGAAGGAGAGATGAGAGGATGGATGCAGACGAGCAGGAAGAAGGCTACTTAGCTTAGAAGCCATGGGAGATAAGCACATGGCAGTTAGCTTGTATTAAAGCTGGATTTCTCCTGAAACTTTTTCTGACTGCCTGTGGATCATTTCCTCGCCGTTACCCTGATACCTATAGACCCGGCAGGCTGTAAAGATTGAAGGCGCCTGACCGGGCTGAGAAAGGCCTCACCATCCATCCACCACACTAGGACTTATTCATTATTAATGCAACAATTTAATTTTAAATTTAATTCAAATCGGGGCGGGGAGAGTTGGGCCACACCCAGCAATGCTCAGGGGCCATCTGTTCCAAAAATCAAACCAGGGTCAGGCCAGCACCTTAGTCTACGTGCTATTAGTTTGGCCTACTTTTTTTTTTGTTTTTTTGGGTCACACCCGGCAGTGCTCAGGGGTTATCCTGGCTCTATGCTCAGAAATTGCTCCTGGCAGGCTCAGGGAACCATATGGGATACCAGGATTCGAACTGCCGTCCTTCTGCATGCAAGGCAAATGCCCTACCTCTGCGCTATCTCTCCAGCCCCTACTCTGGCCCACTTTTGATTAATTTTTGTACTAAATTTTTTGGTTTTGGGTCACACTCTCTGTGCTTAAGGCTTACTCCTGGCACTGTGCTCAGGGATTACTCTTGTAGGTTCCTGGGACCATACGAGGTGCCTCAGATCGAATCAGGGTTGGCCATCTGCAAAGCAAGCACCTTACCCACTATATTATTGCTCTGGCCCCTAGTTTTTTTGTTTATTGTGGCATACTCGACATCTTAACATTTTATTACTTTTTTTTTTGCGAGGTGGGGTCACACCTGGCAGTGCTCAGGGGTCACTCCTGACTCTACCCTCAGAAATCACTCCTGGCAGACTTGGGGGACCATATGGGATGCCAGGGATTCAAACCACCGATCTTCTGTATGCAAGGCAAACACCTTACCTCTGTATTATCTCTCCGGCCCCTATTACTTTTATTATTAACATTTTATTACTTTTATGTTTGCAATAGAATGATTCAGAATTTGCCTACGTTGCCAAATGGTTACCAGGTCATCACAATAAATCTAATTAATATCCTCTTGTGTATTTTGCTTCTTTGGTGGGCGGTGATGGCTATATCTGCTGGTTCTCTGGGGCTACGCTCAACTGGGTACACAGTAAATGCCTGAAGCAGTCCTCAAGAGACCATGAAATGCGGGGCATTGAATCTAGCCCTCTCCCACCAAAACATGTTCTCTGATCTCACCTTTCAAAATGCTTCCTTGCAGGTGGGGAGGAGAAGTGACTCCCCTGCCCCCAGCTCTTGTCCTGCCAGAGAAGCAGGGGCATCAGGAAGCAGGGAAGTGTCTATTTATTACAATAATGACTCTGAGGGAGGGAAAGGAGAGAGGTCAAGGCAGGGGGGAATGAGGAATCTTCAGCAAGATGTCCACAGAAGTGGGGTCCACCAGCCACCAGACGGCTCAGAGGGGAACGTTGAGCTGGGAAGTGCTGCTGAAGTTCCTGGCAGCATGAAGCGACCCCTCCAGACCATCTGTGTGTAGGGTGGTGGTAATGGGAGCCTAGGCTTGAAGCATTATCCCCACATGGTGATATGCAGCCACTGAGAGAGAGAGAGAGAGAGAGAGAGAGAGAGAGAGAGAGAGAGAGAGAGAGAGAGAGAGAGAGAGAGAGAGAGAGAGAGAGAGAGAGAGGGAGGGAGAGAGAGAAGCATATCTGAGATGGGGGTAATGGGGCATGAAAAGGCTAGAGGAACCCCACGAAGAGCCCCACTGTATACCTGGTTCAGGTTCAAGTGAATAGAGCCAGTTTTCTTGGGATCCAAGGCTAAAAAGTACTCTGGAGAGGAGGCAAGTGGGGGGCAGTGAGCGGCCTGCCCCCACCCTCCACTGTGAGCCTGGCTGTGAGAATGGGCGGAAGCAGCTTTTCCTCACTGCTGCCCCAGTGACCTTTCATGGGCAGGGCGTGGCTGACAGCCCTGTGAAATGGCTGCCATCCAGGCCCCCTTCTGGAGCTGTCCACCAACGTTGCTCTCAGGCTGCTCTGGTTCTGCTTTGTGTAAGTTGGACTCACAGAAAGAGCGACTTGCTCAGGGCCCAGGGGCCCAGGGGCTGGAGCTAGAATCCAAATCATTGGCGTCGTGTGTGTGTGTGTGTGTGTGTGTGTGTGTGTGTGTGTGTGTGTGTGTGTGTGTGTGTGTGTGTGATAATTGGTTTCCTGTTCTGGGCCAAGCAAGGTCTCTGGGTCTCTGGGCCGGGCTGGGCCTGTGCTGGGCAGACTCACTGAACATGGCCTTCAGCCGCAGGAAGCAGCAGATGAAACTTTGGAAGTCCAAAATCATGTTATCGTTGGCATATCGGGCCACCAGCACCTGTGCCACCTTGTTATTCACCTTGATGCCTGGAGAGAGGAGGGGTGGGGGCCAGGATCCAGACCTTTGTCCACTGTCCTCCCTCCATATCCCTGCTTCCCACCTCCCACCCCAGTCCACTCCTGGCCTCTGGCCACCTGCTTTCTCCATGGCCAAGCGCAACTCGTAGGAGTTCAAGGTGCCCGAGTGGTCTTGATCGGATTCTAGGTAGATGCTCTGAAGAGACAGACAGTTGTGGCAGGGCTGTGGATGTGACATGGTGTGTACCTGGATATGTGTGTGTGTGTGTGTGTGTGTGTGTGTGTGTGTGTGTGTGTGTGTGAGTAGGCTAACAAAACCCTGCAATGGAACTGGCTCACAAACCCCAGCCATGCACCTCCCCATTGAACTCCCTATTCTTCTCATCTAGTGACCCAAATCCAGACCCAGCAGGGCCCTGCCTGCACCCCTCAGCCCTGCATGCTGCATCCCTGGACCATTGATGGCATCAGTGCTTTTAAATTCCTTCCACCGGCAGAAACACAACAAGCCAAAGAGCCTGTCCTTATATGAGAGCAATTGCACACAGCCAGTCTTTTTCTTTTTCTTTGGTATTTTGTTTGTTTGTTTTTGTTTTTGTTTTTGGGTCACACCTGGCAGTGCTCAGAGGTTCCTCCTGGCTCTACGCTCAAGAACCGCTCCTGGCAGCAGGCTCTGGGGACCCTATGAGATGCTGGGATTCGAAACACCATCCTGCTGCATGCAAGGCAAATGCCTTACCTCCATGCTATGTTTGTTTGTTTTGGGGTCATACCCGGCAGTGCTCAGGGGTTCCTCCTGGCTATCTGCTCAGAAATAGCTCCTGGCAGGCATGGGGGACCATATGGGACGCCGGGATTCAAACCAACCACGTTAGGTCCTGGATCGGCTGCTTGCAAAGCAAACGCCGCTGTGCTATCTCTCCAGCTCCTTTGGTATGTTTTTGAGGGGAGCCACACCTGGCAGTTATTAGGTGAAAGCTCAGTGTTCAGGGTCCCCCTCCCCAGGTGCTCAGGAACCATGTGGTGCTGGGGATGGAACCCAAGGCTCAAGCTGGAGAGGCTGTACTCAACCCTCTGCACCTCTCTCTGGCTCAAGACTCCATTCCTCACATAGCTTCATCTTGCTTAGTCCCCATCTATCTTGAGGGCTTTCCCCACATTTCCTCATAAAATGTCCTTTTACCATCCATTTCTCGATTTTTCTCCACAGGACCTGAAACTCCGGAAGTCCCAGCTTTCCAGAGCCATCTTTCTGGGAGTAATGGTTAAGGATATCAGAGATGGGGGTAGAAAGGGCCTGGGGGAGCAGAAAGCAGAGAAATTCATCAAGGGCACACCAACCAGTACAGGGGTGCTGGCATGTTAGAAGGCCAGAAGAACCGGTGTCCTTTGCTACCACAAAACTTCACTTTACTCAGGGAGGAAAGAGCTTAATTCACTAGGGAAGTGGTTGCCCTGGAGTGGGACAGCAGAGGGCATGGGGCAGTAGAGGGGCATGTCCATGAAGCCAGAGCCCTAGTATAGTATGTAAGGTTTTTACCTTGCAGTTTGATCCCTGGCATTCCATTTGGTCCCCTGAACCTACCAGGAGTGACTGTTGAGTGCAGAGCCAAGCGTTACCTCTTGAGCATCCCCTGATGTGTCCCAGAGATGAAAACAAGTAAGCAAGCAAAGAAACCCAGCATAAAAAAAGAGGGGATGGAGCAGTGGCACAGTATTAGGGCATTTGTCTTGAATGCAACCGACCTAGGATGGACCATAGTTTGATCCCCTAGTGTCCTATATAGTTCCCCAAACCAGGAGCGATTTCTGAGTGCATAGCCAGGAGTAACCCCTGAGCGTTACCGTTTGTGGCCCAAAAAACAACAACAAAAGATACATCCATGAGGTTGATCATGCGGCGACACACCTCTAGAGTGAAGCCTTTAGTCTGGAGGCTTTTTTCTGTGAGGCCAGAAGCACAGGAAAGAGACACAAGAGTAAGTACATAGGGTGTTGTGGGAGACGATGTAGGGCCGAGCTGTGGGCGAGGGCTAGGGGGACTAACCTTCCAAGATCACCTTGTTGAGAAGCCTCTGAAGCTCAAACACGTTGATCTCCTTGTCCTAGGAAGGAGGATGGTAAACCATGGCTCCTGCTCCTGTGCCCCAGACGCCTCCTTTTAGCGCCCCACACACACCTCTCCGGCCACCAAGTTGAACAGAGTCAGGAAGTTCTGACTCACTTCTTCGACATGGAATCTCTCCTGGAAGGGCAGGCATGAGAAAGACACCTGGTCCGGGGGCCGGAGAGATAGCATGGAGGTAGGGTGTTTGCCTTGCATGCAGAAGGACGGTGGTTCAAACCCCGGCATCCCATATGGTCTCCCAAGCCTACCAAGAGTGATTTCTGAGCGTGGAGCCAGGAGTGACCCCCTGAGCACTGTCAGGTGTGACCCCAAAACAAAACAAAACAAAACAAAACAAAAACAAAACAAGACACTTGATCTAGAAAGTTCCTCCCTGGTCCTTCCTAATCCCCCCCCAGATGCTTCCTCCAACCCCCTGCTAACTCCACAGCCTCCGCTCACCTCGTGGAGCATCTCGGCATAGTTGACCTCATCTAGTTCGCTGGGCAAAAAGGAATGAAGGCCTGGGGTTATGTAGGGTCGAGGAAGCAGGGGTTCCCGGTGATCTGGGTGTGGGAGGTTGAGTCTGACACAACATAGGACCTAGGTGTGGGGTCTGGATCTCTCATGTCTCAGTTTCCCTGACTGGACAACAAGGAGCACGTGGGGCAGGGCCAGGTAATGGCTCCCTGAGCTGGACTCTGCCTCGGGCAGTGAGCTAAGGCTCTCACAAGGATTCGCTGAGCTTCTCCGTGAAGACCCGGAGCAGGAAGTCAACGTCTTTGTGTGGCTCGAAGGTGGAGGGGATGATGAGATACTCTCCGGGAGGCAGCTGCAGATGCATTGTCACCTCACGGGAGTTAGTGTAGTTCTCAGAGAAGCCTTGGTCATGATACTTCGTGAAGAACTCCCTCTTGAGGTGGACGTCCTTTATCTGCTGTAACTGGAGGGATCTGGGAGGTAGGCCCAAGGCAGGACCAGAGGGTAGATAGAGAGGGGCCCGCAGGGGAAGCCTGACTTTGAGAGCTGGGGGAGGGCCTGGCTTAAGTGACCAGGCCTGGACCACTATCAGGAAGCCCCCCAGAGGTCTCACCCTCCCTCACACCCACCCAGGGACCAAAGGGGACTGAACTCCTGACCCAGCACCCTTTGCTGAATCCCAGCCCTTCCTTGCCCATCCTCTTGCAGGTAGAGTTGGGACAGGAACACGCCCAGGAGCCAACCCCTTGGCTGTGGTACCTCCTTTGGGAGCTGGAAGGGAAGAGAAAACAAGTTTAGTTCTCCAGCTCTGGAAAGGGGCCCAGGCCTGTAAAAGGGACTATATATTTTATATGTGTATTCTATATGTGTAGTACATATGTGAGGTGTGAGGTGTGTGTTTTGTGTATATATTGGAGGCATGGTGGTGATGAGAGAGAGAGAAAGGAGCGAGAGAGGAGAGAGAGTGGAGCGAGAGAGGGGAGAGAGAGGGGGGAGTGAGGGGGGGAGAGAGAGAGAGAGAGAGAGAGAGAGAGAGAGAGAGAGAGAGAGAGAGAGAGAGAGAGAGAGAGAGAGAGAAAGGAAGAGAGTTCTACTGTTCTACCTCTTGAGTTATGTCCTTAGTCCTTTAAAAGTGGAGATGGGACCACTGGGTTTTTGGTCAACCATAATGAAGCAGTCTTCATGCTGAGTGTCTCTCCTTTTCTTTCCTCATGGGACAGAGCTTTTGCCTGAATGAAATAAACTTTCTTTCCCCAAACCCTATAATTTTGTGCCACCTCTCTGCGGCTATAAAACCTTCCACTGTAGGGCTGGAGAGATAGCATGGTGGTAGGGTGTTTGCCTTGCATGCAGAAGGACGGTGGTTCGAATCCCAGCATCCCATATATACAGTTCCCCAAGCCTGCCAGGAGCGATTTCTGATCATAGAGCCAGAGGAACCCCTGAGCACTGTGGGGTGCAACCCAAACACCAAAACAAACAAACCAAAAAAACTTTCACTGTAGATCTCCATATAATGCTTCTTCTACTTGAGGATGCTATTCAGTGGCTTTGTTTAATAAAGTCAATTATATATATAATATATATAATATATATATATATATATACATTGGTTTTTGGGACACTCCAGGCAGTGTTCAGGGACTACTCCTGGCTCTACGCTCAGAAATTGCCCCCAGCAGGCTTGGGGGTCCATATGGGATGCCGAGATTTGAAGCACCATCCTTCTGCATGCAAGGCAAATGCCTTACCTCCATGCTATCTCTCCGGCCCCAAAGTCAATTAGATCTTTAAAAAGAACTTGACTACATCTACACCCATCCAGTGGTTCCCAACTGTGAGAAACTGTGTTGCCTGTGTGTGTTTTTTCACTGTCCTGTCTCCTGAACCTCTTGGGAGTGGACGAAGAGGGCCCAGAAAAATAGCTCTCCCGGAGGCTCATCCAAGGGCTGGAACGCCAAGGAACTGTGTCCGACCATGAAAACCGGCTATCCGCAGTATTCTGCAGAAAGACAAGTCCCCTATTTGTGATGTCAGGCTGGGAATATCTGCGCCTGCCCAGTGGTTCCCGATTGTGAGAAACTGTAAGTGTTGCCTGTGCATGTTTTTCCACTGTCCTGTCTCCTGAACCTCTTGGGAGAGGGCCGAAAGGGATCCAGCTATACCACTCCTAGGAATATACCCTAGTAACACAAAAATACAATACAAAACCCCCTTCCTTACACCTATATTCATTGCAGCACTATTTACCATAGCAAGACTCCAGAAACAACCAAGATGCCCTTCAACAGACGAATGGCTAAAGAAACTGTGGTACATATACACAATGGAATATTATGCAGCCGTCAGGAGAGGTGAAGTCATGAAATTTTCTTATACATGGATGTACATGGAGTCTATCATGCTGAGTGAAATAACTCAGAGGGAGAAAGAGAGAGATGCAAAAATAGTCTCATTCATCTATGGGTTTTAAGAAAAATAAAAGTCATTTTTGCAACAATCCTCAGAGACAATGAGAGGAGGTCTGGAACTTCCAGCTCACTTCATGAAGCTCACCACAAAGAGTGGTGAGTACAGTTAGAGAAATAACTACACTGAGAACTACCATAATCATGTGAATGAATGAGGGAACTGGAAAGCCTGTCTAGAGTACAGGTGGGGGTGGGGTGGGGTGGAGGGAGATTTGGGACATTGGTGGTGGGAATGTTGCACTGGTGAAGGGGGGTGTTCTTTACATGACTGAAACCTAATCACAATCATATTTGTAATCAAGATGTTTAAATAAAGAAAAAAAGATATTGGAAAAAATAAATAAATGTTGTGGATAAAAAAAATAAAAAAATAAAAAGAACGTGACTGGTTTCTGAGTCATAGTGTTTCAAAATATTTGCATAGTGGGTTAGAGTGATAGTATAGAGGGTAGAGCTCTTGCCTCGCTCACAGCTGACCTGGGTTCCATCCCTGGCACTACATATGGTCCCTGACCACAGAGCCAGGAGTAAAACCTGAACACCATCAGATGTGGCCCAAATCCAATGACAAAAACACACAAATTAAAAAACCAAAAAAGCACACACACACACACACACAATAACAAAACAAAAGAAGACAACAAAATAGTTGAATATATAAATGAATGGGTAGTAAACCTTCTGACAGAAAAGACCCAGCTCCATGACTGAATTGAAAAAATGTGAATAGAGCCTGGAGAGATAGCACAGCGGCATTTGCCTTGCAAGCAGCCAATCCAGAACCAAAGGTGATTGGTTCGAATCCCGGTGTCCCATATGGTCTCCCATGCCTGTCAGGAGCTATTTCTGAGCAGACAGCCAGGAATAACCCCTGAGCACCGCCAGGTGTGACCCAAAAACAAACAAACAAACAAAAAAAAAAAGAAAAAAGAAAAAATGTGAGTAGAGGCCAGAGTGATTCATACAGCAGTTAGGGCACTTGTCTTGCATGCAGCTGACAAAGTTGGATAGCTGGCATCCCATCTGGTTCCCATGAGGCAGCCAGGAGTGATTCCGTAGCGCAGAGCCTGGAGTAACTCCTGACTATCACTCAGTGTGGCCCAAAAACAACAAACAGAATATGAACAGCTGAAAACTGGTGGCACCAGTCTATAGGCTGAAATGCTGGGGTATTCTTAGAGTGGGTCAAGTCCGTTCTCTTCTATCTCTCCACTTCCCAAAAATCCAGCAGCCTCTACCTATAGCCGCCATCTTCTCAGAAGTAAAAAGGCCCAGCTCAGGGGCCGGGCGGTGGCGCTAAAGGTAAGGTGCCTGCCTTGCCTGCGCTAACCTTGGACGGACCGCGGTTCGATCCCCCGGTGACCCATATGGTCCCCCAAGCCAGGAGCAACTTCTGAGCACATAGCCAGGAGTAACCCCTGAGCGTTACCGGGTGTGGCCCAAAAACCAAAAAAAAAAAAAAAAAAAAAAATTAAAAAATAAGGGCCCAGAGAGATAGCACAGTGGCATTTGCCTTGCAAGCAGCCGATCCAGGACCAAAGGTGGTTGGTTCGAATCCCGGTGTCCCATATGGTCCCCCGTGCCTGCCAGGAGCTATTTCTGAGCAGACAGCTAGGAGTAACCCTTGAGCACCGCCGGGTGTGACCCAAAAACCAAAAAAAAAAAAAGAATTAAAAAATAAGTTATGGGGTGGAATGATAGCACAGATGGTAGAGTGTTTGCCTTTCATGTGGCCAACCCAGGTTTGATCCCTGGTATCCTATGGTCCCCCAAGCCTGGCAGGAACTGGGTGCAGAGCCAGGAGTAACCCCTGAGCACTTCTGGGTGTGGCCCGGAAACAAACAAACTGAAAAAATAATTCATTGAATGGGTAAACATGGCCATTTTTATGGTTTTGCAAAAACATATTTGGGAAATATTTGTCAGGGGCCAGTGCACTGTTTCAGGGTTGCTTTACAACAGTCCTGGGGAGAGTGTAGAAAAAGAAAACTCAGAGCTGGGTTCTAGGGATGGCTCAGTCATTAAGAACAGTTGCCTTGTCAGCATGAGACCATGAGTTATTTCTCTGGTGCCACTCACAGTCACCAATCGTTCAAGTGGCTCTACTGTTGGGGACCCCCCAACAAAGTGTGACTTTCTATGTACAACGTGGTATATGCCAGAGCTGCAGTGAAAGAGGTGTGAGCCCAAAAGAACAACTCCCTGCAAGCACAGTGTGGGAGCATCATAGCGTCCCCCCTGCTGAGCAGGACAAGAATGTGCGAGAACATGGCAACTAAAATGTGGGCGACCCCTGGTGGATACTTGTGCAGGTGCCCACCCACCCCATTGCCAGCGTGTGAAGACTCAACCTTTGATCATCTGAACTATAATAGGGAAAAAAAAAAAAGATGGAGGGTTAAAAGAAGTCACTTAAAAAGAAGCAGGAGGGCTGGAGCGGTGGTGCAAGCTGTAGGGCAAGTGGTAGGGCGTGTGCCTTGCACGTGCTAACCTAGGACAGACCGCAGTTCAATCCCCCAGAGTCCCATATGGTTCCCCCTCAGGCTAGGATCGATTTCCGAGCTCATAGCCAGGAGTAACTCTTGAGCGTCACTGGGTGTGGCCCCAAAACAAAAACAAAAAGAAGCAGGAAAGGTGGCATGGGGGCAGCTGAGGGATAGCACAGTGGATAAGGCGTTTGCCTTATACATGTTCCACCTAGGTTTTGCCCCTGAGCCTACCAGGAGTGTATTTTGAGCACAGAGCCAGGAGTAACCCCTAGCACCATCTGGTGTGACAAAAAAAAAAAAAAAAAAAAAAAAAAAAGGCAAGGTAGAGTATTGCATGATATCATGTCAGTAATAGAACTGGAAAACAGAATGCCTACAAGGAAGATAAAAGATGCATCCGAAAAGGCAAACCTGGAACTGGGAAGGAATCGGGGGATATTGGTGGTGGGAAGTGGACACTGCTGGATGGATTGGTATTAGAACATAAGATGATGATGATGATGATGATGATGATGATGATGATGATGAGATGATAATGGGGGCCTGAACCGTAACAGATAGGGCATTTGTCTTGCAGGCAGGGACCTCGGTTCCATCCCTGGCACCCCATATTGTCTCCCAAAATGGTTAGGAATGATCCCTGAGCACAAAGCCAGGAGTAAGCTCTGAGCATTGCCGGTGACCTCACCCTCTGCTTCTTTGCTCCCTTCCTCCTCGTTTAGGCCACACGCCTCGAAAGGCCTTTGAGCAGCACCTGGCACCAACATGTTGCTAGCTCAACTTAAGAGTTGAGTTAGTTTATTTTCAAACCACACCCAGAAGTGCGCAGGGCCTTCCCCTGATTCTGCGCTGGCAGATGTGGTCTGTATAGGGCAATCCTTGGTGCCGCTAGAGGGACCATGTGGTGCCAGGGATTCAACCTAGGGGTGCCCTCCTTGCTGAACTATGCCCCCAGCCCTTGTCCATACATTCAGAAAGACAAAACTAACATAAATAAAAACCCTGCCAGCTGTCTATTATGAAGGAGCACAGGAAGTGGCTGGTGGTAGAGGCTGCAGGTGTGCGGGGCATGGGGGGAGGAGGAGGAGGAAGAGGAGGAGGAGAAAGGAAAAGGAAGAGGGAGAGGAGGAAGAAGATGAGGAAGAAGAGGAAGAAGAAAAGAGGAAGAGGAGGAAGAGGAGAAGGAAGAGAGTAGGAGGAGGAAGAGAAGGAAGGAGAGGAGAAGAGGAGGAAAAGAGGAGGAGGAAAAGAAGAAAGAAGAGGAAGAGAGGAGGAGAAAGAGGAGGAAGAGGAGGAGAAAGAGAGAGGAGGAAGAGGAGAAGAGGAAGAGGAGGAAGAAGAGGAGGAAGAAAGGAGAAGGAAGAGGAGGAAGAGAAGAAGAGAAAGAAGAGGAGAAGAGGAGGAGGAAGAGAGGAGGAAGGGGAGGAGGAGGAAGAAGAGAAGGGAAAGAGAGAAGAGAAGGAAGACAGGAAGAGGAAGAAGAGAAGGGAAAGAGAGAAGAGAAGAAAGACAGGAGGAGGAAGAGGAGGAGGAAGAGAGGAAAAAGGAGGAGGAGGAAGAGGAAGAGGAGGAAGAGAGGAGGAGGAGAAGGACACCCACTACTGCCCACCGAGTACATGACGAAGCCGATGGTGTGGAGCTGCGCGCCGTGGGGCCGGCCCTGCCGCCAGTTCTTCTGCATGAGGGCCACCAGGCAGGTGCAGATGGCCTCGTCCGTGTCGTCATCCTTCTCGGGGAGTCGGATCTTGAACTGCGGGTTGGTCCAGAAGGTGTCTGTGGCCGAGGGAGCGGGTGAGGCTGGAGCGGTGCACCCCACTCCATCCCACCCACCCACCCCGGGGAGACCCCAGCCTTGGGTCGCCCACGTCCTACCCTGGTGGTTCCGACAACCACCAGCGGTGCTGCCACGCCGCCAGCTGCCCTGGAAGAAGGTGATGTGCCAAGGGGTGCCCAGCTCCTCTCGGCAGTTGGGGTCGGGCATCAGGTGGCAGATCTCCAGGAGCGTGAAGTTGGTCACGAAGTCCTGGTAGGACATCCTGGGTGGAGAGGAGCGGCCCACCCTCAGGTGGCACCGTGGGTCAGAGCCACAGTACAGCAGGGAGAGTGGGTTCGATCCCTGGTATCCCAGATGTGCCCTGAGCCCACCAGCAGTGATTCCTGAGTACAAAGTCAAGAGTAAGCCCAGACCACCACTGGATGTGACCGCAGAACACAACAACCACAACCATAACTGCAACTACCACCACCACCAGTACCACTAAAAACTAAGCCATAGCACCATACTGACCAGAACTCTCCATCTTCTTTGCTGAGCAGAAGCTGCTGCTTGACGCTGGAGTCCACCTCATCCCACTCCTTAGAACTGGAACAGAGACAGGGTCCAAGGAACTGGCCCCCCGTTGCACCCCCAGGCCTTTCTCCTTGGGATCTTGCTTCGGATGGAGACCCCAGACAGGAGGGACCGTCCAAGGATGTAGACCCTCGACCCTGGTCTACCCTGAGCTCCACCCCTCACCTGCCACCACAGCTCAGAGCTACCCACTTGTCACTCCAGGCTCCATTCCACTCGAGGCGGCCCCAGGGGTTCCGCACCCGAATCAGGGTTGTCATCCTGCCTTTGTGGGAGACCTGAGTGGGGAAGTTAGAGTCAGGAGGGGGCTCCCCTCCTTGACCTGCCCTCCCCCAGATGGGCACTCTGGCACTCACATCCTTCAGGCTTGTTACTGAGTATGCATGGCCTTTCACCAGCTTGTTCTCTGTCATGGTCTCTAACTCACTGGTGCTGAAGACCTATAGGGCAAGGGCAGGGGAGAGGGGAGAGCTCTGTGGTGTGTGTGTGTGTGTGTGTGTGTGTGTGTGTGTGTGTGTGTGTGTGTGTGAAAGGGGGGCAATGTCCAGCATTGAGCTTGTAAGCCTTGATACTCTCCCATGAAAGCCTGTTCATTCTTTCATTTATATTTCTCACTGTGATTTCTATTTTTCATTGTGCGCTCAGGGATTACTCCTGGGTCTGCACCCAGAAATCGCTCCTGACAGGCACGGGGGGGGGGGGGGCTATATGGAATGCTGGGATTTGAACCACCATCTGTCCTAGATCATGTGCAAGGCAAATGCCCTACCGCTCTGCTATCTCTCTGGCTCCATCATTGTGATTATTTTTGAAGGGCCACACAACCAACAAACTGGTGCTGGGAGGGTGCTAGGTACTCCTAGCTCTGTGCTCAGGAGTTGTTTCAGGAGTGCTCCCAGAAATCACTCTGACATATGTGTTCAGCCTGGGGGCTGTCTCCTCAACCCTGTCTCTGCATGAATTTCTTTGTACCTTCAAATAGCTTTCATTTATATGCAACTGTCAGAAAGAGTATAGCGAGTTGTGGGCTAGGGAGACAGTCATGGGGGCAAGGGGGAAGGCAATTGCTTGGCATTCAATTGACCCCACTCCAATCCCCTGCACCATAGGGTTTCCTGAGCACCATGCCAGGAATGGCCCTTGAACATTGCTGGATGGGTCTGTCCCCTCCAATTTTGTATTTTGGGTTATACCTGGTGATGCCTGAGATTACTCTTAGCTCTGCACTAAGGAATTATTCCTGGTGGTGTTATGGGGACCATATGAGATGCTGGGGATTAAACCCAGGTTAACTCTGTGCAAGGTAAATATCATATCAATGGAAGTAAGTCAAAAGAAAAAAAGGCAGATACTGGCTGAGCTCACTTATCTGTAGAATATAGAATAACAAGATGAGGGAAAGCAAGGTATCAAAAGGGGGTGCACATCTTGCCCTGGATTCTCGATTATAGAATTGAGAAGGGTAGATAGGGAAAGAAATCAAGGGTAGAAGGAGAAACAGGAGGATAGATGGGAGGTAACAGGGGTAAAGGGCAGGGGAAGAGGTGAAGAATATCTGTATGTCTGACCCACAGAACCTCAGAACCAACAACGCTGAAAGCATGAGACCTAAACTCTAATAACCAAACTTTAAAATGTGTCTTTTGGGGCCAGAGAAATAGTACACTGGGTAGGGTGTTTGCCTAGCACATGGCTAAGCTGGGTTTAATCCCTGACATCTCATATGATCCCCTGAAATCACTAGGAGTGATCCCTGAGCACAGAGCCAGGAATAAGACCTGAACACCACTGGGTGTGGCCCCCAAAACAAAACAACCACCACCAAAAATCCTAACCCAAGTAGTGAGTCAGTAGAGAGTGAAGGAGCCAAGTTCAAGAGGGCAGCAGGACAGGACTAGTCTAGGAAAGAACACGTGAACTAAAATGTATAGGAGGAAGAGTTAGTCATGCAGATGTGTGGCGAAGGAGCTGAGAGACAACCACAGCAGGTGCAAAGGCTCAGGGACAAGATTACAGGAGACTTACTTCGATGGAGCAGCCCAGGAGAGATGAACGCTCTATGGCCTTCCTGAGGACCCTCATCATGTTCTGAGGCAGGCTCACAAGCTGGATGCTCTCCGTCACACCCCCTGTGAAGTCCTCGAAGCCTTCTACAATGTTGCCCCCCGCCAGGGCTTCATAGGACCCACTCAGCCTGTGGGGCATAGAAAGGGCGCAGTCTGGGCTCTGAGATGGATACAGGAAATTAGACATCAGAGAAGGTACTGAGGGAACGGAGGGAGGTCCTCTCAGCCCTTGGCCTCTTCCAGCCCACCCTGCGTGCCAGTTGACCCCCAGCTGCCAACGGTGGAGTGGTGGAGTAGGTTGGAGGGAAAGCCCATTCATTCCCTTTGAGTGTGGGCACTCACTTGGCATATGCCTTCTCCAGGAGGGCACTCCAGAACTCATTGCGCTCAGCAGAGTGCACGAACATCAATTTGCCATTCCTTGTAGGCAACTTGTCATCCACCACTACATCCAGCCATTGTCCAAATTGCCAAATCTGGGGCCAGCAAGGTAGATGTCAGGGGACATGGGGTTTCTGTTGTCCCAGTTTCCCCATCCAAGCATGTGCTTTTTGCTATAGCAGCAGGAACCCATGGGTATAGAATGCTCTCTCTCTGTGTCTCTCTCTATCTCTCTGTCTCTGTCTCTGTCTGTCTCTCTCTCTCTCTCACTCTCTCTCACTCTCTTTCTCTCTCTCCATGAGAACTTAGTAACCTGAGAACCTCCTGGTGGCCAGGCTCAATGTCCTTCTAACCCAAAGCCCTAAAGAGTGAATGAAATATGTCCCTTCAAAGTCTGAATTTTATTTCATCTCCAGGTTCTGCCATAGTCCCAGAGGAAACTCATTCTTTTTATTTATTTATTTATTTATTTATTTTTGGTTTTGTTTTGTTTCTGTTTGGGGGCCTCACACTGCAGTTTTCAGGACTTACTCCTGACTTCGCACTCAGAGATCATTCCTGGTTAGATTAGGGTCTATATGAGATAAGAGGGATTGAACCTGCGCCAGCTGCTTGCAAGACAAGTGCCTTACCCCCTGTCCTATTTCTTGTTTCCCTCATTCAACTTTTTAATGTTGACTGGCCTTTAGAACTGCTGAGCTTTCCAAAACTCTCTTAAGTCTCAGAATCATTTTACAGTATAGGGCTTTTGTTCACCCATTCCCAAATTTAAAGGGTAGATCACAAAAACTATCTGATCTCTGTCAGACATGTGCCACTGGCACATACACATCTATGTACTTACATTACATGTAGCTAAAAAGAAGGAGAGACAGGGGAGTAGTAGTACAGAAAAATCAAACTGATAACAGTTCTTCTAGGAAAAGATTAAAAAATTAGTTCATAAATTTATGTAGAGAGCAGATATTCTTAGATAACTGAGCAAATAATCTGCCTTGTTGAAGGATAGATAATTCGAAGGCATGGAGTGCACATTTTGATAATGCTGGAGGCGTGGGTTTAATCTCCAACATCAAAGGTCCCCCAATACCATCAAAATTTATATCCACCCCCCAGAAGTACAGTTGGAATAAGCCCTGAGTACAGCTGGGGGGTCTGACTCCAAGACAAATAAAAATCCAAGAGGCAAGAGAGATAGCACTGTGGTACTCTCCTTGCATGTGGCCAAAGCTGGTTCAATCTCTGGGACCCCAGATGGCAGGTATCCTGAACCCTACTACAAGTGATCCCTGAACTCAAAGCCAGGAGCAAGTGCTGATTACAGCTGGATATGGTTCTCAAACAAAACAAAACAAAACAAAAACCCACTCAGAATAAATATATATATATTTTTGGAGAGGGACCCACATTTTATGATACTTGGGAGTTGCTCTTGGCTTTGCTGAGGGAGTCAGATTGGCCAGGAATTGGTTCTGGGGTTTCTATTTGCAAAGCCAAGCTCTTTGATTCTTTTCCCCAGCCCATAATTGACATTCTTCAAATAGAAGAAAAGGCAAACATCAAAGCATGTTTTAGTTTTTTCTTTCTCTACCTCTGCCCCTGCCTTTTGTTTTTCTTTCTTTCTCTTTCTGTCTCTCATATACACATGTGGATGTGTGTACCTAAACATACACATATGAATCCCACAAAGCAACTCAGACTTTCAAATCACCCTTTACCTGAAAATGGAAGATGCCAGCATAGTTTTTCTTGAAGTTCTGTTTCGTGGGTACCACACGTTTCAGCAGTCTGGGATAAGTGGTAAGGGAGCCGATGGCAGCCAGAAGCCAGCAGTCCCCTGAGAAGAGAGGCAGGAGGTCAGCCAGGAGCAGGCCCAGAAATGAAGTGTTTCAGGAGAGCAGGCATGGGATTGAGGCTTCTCCTCCAAGGCAGAGAGCCAAGGGAAGAAAGAAACGGGTAGAAGCAGGGCAAAGGAAAGGCTCTGAGGAGTAAGATTTTCTTTCTCTCTTTTTATTTGGGGCGGGGGTAGGTGAGAGACTCACAGATTGGAGACAGATTTGGGATTTGGGGATGAGGAAATTTTGACTTTGGTCTTGTTCTTTATTTAGGACTCTTTTTTTTTTTACTTTCTCTCTTTTCTTTCTTTCTTTTCCTCCCTCCCTCTGTCCATCTCTCTCCCTCCCTCCCTCCCTCCCTCCCTCCCTCCCTCCCTTCCTTCCTTCTTTCCTTCCTTCCTTCCTTCCTCCTTCCTTCCTTCCTTCCTTCCTCACTCCCTCCCTCCCTTCCTCCCTTCCTTCCCTCCCTCCCTCCCTCCCTCCCTCCTTTCCTCCTTCCTTCCTTCCTTCCTTCCTTCCTCCCTTCTTCCCTCCCTCCCTCCCTTCCTCCCTCCCTTCCTCCCTCTCTTTCTTTCTTTCTTTCTTTCTTTCTTTCTTTCTTTCTTTCTTTCTTTCTTTCTTTCTTTCTTTCTTTCTTTCTTTCTTTCTTTCTTTCTTTCTTTCTTTCTTTCTTTCTTTTTCCTCCCTCCCTCCCTCCCTCCCTCCCTCCCTCCCTCCTTTCTTTCTTTCTTTCTTTCTTTCTTTCTTTCTTTCTTTCTTTCTTTCTTTCTTTCTTTCTTTCTTTCTTTCTTTCTTTCTTTCTTTCTTTCTTTCTTTCTTTCTTTCTTTCTTTCTTTCTTTCAATTATCTCCTATTGAACAAATTCAGTCACTTTCCCTCACAGTTTCTTACTGACATCTTTTTCCTGAGTATCTCAGATCTCCTTGGTTGGGACCATGGAATAGCATGGGACTCCTTGGGCCAGGTTGAAGGTGATGGGGGAAAGTGGTGGACCATGCAACAATGCTCAGGGGTTACTTCTCCTCTGCACTCTGGAATCACTCTTGGCTATGCTCCTGGGACCCTATGGGACCTCTCCAGAAACTCACTGACCAGATTGCAGGAGAACGTGTCCCACACTTCCCCTACTGTTGCAGAAAGGAGGGGCAGAGCCCCAGAAAGTTGTCTCGACTTTGGACCCTCAGCACCCCAAACTCAACACTCCCTGGAGCTCCTCTTGCCTCAGCCCTCTTCCCCAATTCACCCTGCTCCCTTGAACATCCACTTTCCTGCTTCCCACTCACCCAGTATCCCCTGGCAGATGTCTGTTGGGGTGAACCCATCCACAATGAATTGAGGATCCTTTGTGATTTGCTGTAGTGAAGAAATAACAGTTAGGGGGAGACCAGGGCATCATCTCTTCCTTCCGTATTCCCTTTACTGGATAGGGCTGAATGATCCGGAGTTCTAGGGATAAGCGTGGGGGAATGGGGGAGCTGGGAGGAGCAGGGTAGTGGTCCCAGCTGGACGGTGTGGTGGCTGTCCCAGGGGCTGTCTGTGAATATCTGCTTACGCTCAATGAGAACTGTTCAAGCACCTGGGATGGTACCCAGTGTCAGGACCAAGATGGGGTGTGAGGGGATAAGGTGGGGTGGGGCACCATTGCTCCCCTTACCCAGAACCCCTTGAGTCCTTTCCAATACTTACAGTAGGTCGCTTCCAGGAGATGTTCTGCACTGATTTAGAACTGGGGCCCAGATCCTTGAAGCCCAGCGAAGTGGGAAGAGCCGGGAATACAGGATCTTCAAAAAGCACTTTTTTCTTCAGGCAGTCTGCTTTCAGCATCTCAAAATCCTGCTTTCTGTAGTTGATGACATGGTAGTATTGGCCCTTTTCTTGGTCCTTGAAGCGATCATGATTTATGTGACATGCTATGCCCACGCTGACCTCATTTTTATTTTCTTAATAAAAACAAAAAGACAAAAAAAAACAATTAAAAATCAACCTCAGTGGGGCTGGAGTGATAGCATAGCAGTAAGGTGTTTGCCTTGCACACAGTTGACTCAGGACTGACCTGGGTTTGATTCCTGGGCATCCCATATGGTCCCCCAAGTGTGGAGTTATTCTAAGCACAGAGCCAGGAGTAACCCCTGAGCATCACCAGGTGTGGTCAAAAACAAAAAACAACAACAACAACAAAATTAACCTCGGACCCAAAGAGAAATTTCTCTCCAGGAGACATACAAGTGACCAATAAGCATATAGAAAAATGCTCAACAGTATTAGAGAAGTGGAAAGGACTAATTAAGGCTTCAATGACAGAGCTACCCCCATACAGCACCTATTGGGGTAACTGTAATAAAAAAAAAAGATGCAGGGGCCAGAGCAATATAGTAAGTACAGCAAGCAGGGTGCTTGCCTTGCATGTGGCCGACCTAGGTTTGATCCCCAGCATCTCATATGGTCCCCTGAGCACTTCTAGGGATAATTCCTTAATGCAGAGCCAGGAGAAATCCCTGAGTATCATGGGTGTGTTCCTAAACCAGAAAAAATAAAATTAAAAGATGCAGCAGCAAAGGACAATGAAAAAACAGTAATCTGTGAGGGTGAAGGCAAAAAGGGGGCATCTTTTTGGAAAATAGTCCGGTAGTTTTTCCCCACAAGAGTTATATAGGAGTCAATGATTCCACCTCAACATATAGATAAAAGAGGGAACAATTTCTATGGAAACAAAAATTGTGCAGATGTTCGTAGCACTGGTCTTATTATTGTTATTTCATGGTTTATTTTTTGTTTGGAGGTCACACCTGGCAGTGCTGGGGGCTCCTGAAGGCAGAGCATATGATCCCACTCATTGAGCTAGCTTCCCACCCTGTTATTATTATTATCTATTGTTTTTATTGTATTTTTCTGAAGTAAAAAACGGTTTTATTCAGAGAAATATGGAGGAGGGAGGGAGGGAGAGAGGGAAGGGGGGATAGGGAGAGAGAGAAAGAAAGAGAGAGAGAAGAGAGAGGAGAGAGAGAGAGAGAGAAAGAGAAGTGAGAGAGTTGTGGTTCAGGGCTTCTCCAGAGGGGAGAGAGCTGAAGTATACATCTCAGGTTGACGAGTGGGTGGTTTTCTCTGGATAACCTGGGCGTCCTGCAAGCAAACAATACTCTCAGTTGTTTAGGTCTTCACCGCTTGCTTGGTGGTGTTCATACTGCTGGGGGCAGCTCTCAGCAGTGCTTGGAATACCAGGTGGTGCTGTGGTTTGAACCCAAGCCTCCTGCATCCAAAACTTGCATACAGCTCTTTGAACATCTCTGCAATCATTGATATGCATTTTGGAGGAGAGGGTTCAGATTTGAAGTCACGCCTGGCAGTATTTCCTATCTCTGTGCTCAGGGGTGAGCATCTGGTGGTACTCAGGAAGTCCAGGTATGGTGCCAGTATCAAACATAGGTTGGCTGTATGTAAGACAAAGTGTCTTAAGCTCTGTGCTCTCTCCAGCCCCACTGATAATTTTTGGTACCCCCATGCCACTATTTGAGAGTCAGTGCAAACTTTTTGACGTATTTTGATCTGGGCAAAGGATCAAACTCACAGCTCAGCCTTGTGCAGAGGGCAATGTCTTATTTGCTATGCCTGACCAGGCAATAGGGTCAGGGCAATTTCTACTGCAGCAGATCCTCTAGAACTGGTGTGAGCTGCAGCAAAGTTAGCAAAGACTTTCAAAAAGCAAACCGTGTTATCCCCAGCCCAGAGGGTAGAAATCAGAACAAACACTTTTCAGTCCTGACCAGCTCCTTCCCCAACTTTTACCTTACAGGGACCAAGGTCGGCAAACTTATAGGCCCACCCTCTTCAGAGCTTCCTATCCCTTTTGGAGCCCCAGTTCCCTAAACTCCAGTGTTTTCTTGATAAACAGACTAATGTCCCTCAGCTCTGATAGGTGAGGAATTCTCGCTGACAATAGCGTTATTCATAGAGGCCCCAGCAAATGAGGTATCAGTGATGATGGAAAGATAGAAAGAAGGCCTGCTTTGGGGAGGAAAAAAATATAGCTAATTATAGTCATTTATTTTGTCTTCTTGGGGGCCAAACATGGCAGTGCTTAGGGGTTATTCCTGGCTCCTGCACTCAGGAATCATGCCTGCTGGGGCTCTGGGGACCATATGAGATGCTTGGCACTAAAGCTCAGCTCAGCTGTTGTATAAAGTGAAAAACTCTATGTGCACACTATTATTGTTTGTTTTATTCTTTAAATTTTATTTATGTATGGGGCCACGAGAGATAGCACAGTTGGTAGGGTGTTTGGCTTGCACACAGCTGATCAGGACAGATGGTGGTTTGAATCCCGGCATCCCATATGGTCCCTCGTGCCTTTACAGTAGCGATTTCTGAGCACAGAGCAAGAGTATCCCCTGAAGTGCTGCCGGGTGTGACCCAAAAACCACATATATGTGTGTGTGGTGTGTGTTTATTTATTATTTGGCATTGGGCCACACCTGTGATTCTCAGGACTTATTTAGGGCTCATCTTGGCAATGCTTAGGGAACCATTATGAGGTGACTAGAGGTTGAACCAGACAGTAAAACAAAGTGCCAAAATGCCTCCATGGACTATCATTCTGACCCCAAGAGTGTGTGTGTGTGTGTGTGGTGTGTGTGTGTGTGTGTGTGTGTGTGTGTGTGTGTGTGGTGTGTGTAACTCACATGGTGGTACTTAGGGCTTCAGGAATTACTCTTAGAAGGTACTTAGGGAACCATTTGGGACTCTGGGATCTAACCGCAAATCATTTACGTGCAAGGCAGGCACCTAAACTTAATGTACTATCTCTATGTCCCCATTCATTTTTGTTTGCTTTTGTTGGGGTTAAGATGGGAATTGGGCCACATCTGGTAGTGCTCAGAACTTACTCCTTACTCCTGGCTCTGAGCTCAGGGATTACTCCTCAAAGGCTCAGGGGACCATATGTATTACTTTTTATTGTTGTTGTTGTTGTTGTTGTGGTTTTGTTTTGAGGCCACACTTGGTGGTGCTCAGGAGTTATTCCTGCCTCTGTGCTCAGAATCACTCCTGGCAGGTTCAGGGGACCATCGGGGATACTGGGTATTGAACCCGGGGTCAGCCCCAGTTGTCTGCGTGCAAGGCAAAATGCTTTACCACTATGTTATCACTCTGGCCAGTTCAATATTTATTATGTATTTATGTATTTATTTTTGCTCATCTGGATACTCCTGGCTTTGTATTTCAGAGATCACTTCTGGTGGAGCTCTGGGGTGCTATGCCAAGGATCAATGTTGAGTCAGCAGGGCACGGAGAGAGAGATAGCATGGCGGTGTTTGCCTTGCAAGCAGCCGATCCAGGACAAAAGGTGGTTGGTTCGAATCCCCGGTGTCCCATATGGTCCCTTGTGCCTGCCAGGAGCTATTTCTGAGCAGACAGCCCAGGAGTATCCCCTGAGCAACGCCGGGTATGGCCAAAAAAAAAAAAAAGTTGGGTGGTCAGCAGTGTGCAAGGCAAAAGATTTAATCTCTTAGTATCTCTCTAATCTTTTAAACATTTTTTGGGTAGAGCTACACCCATCAGTGCTCAGGATTTACTCCCTGGCTCTGTGCTCAGAAAGTATTCTGGTAGGCTCGGGGAACCATAGGGGATGCCGGAGATGAAACCCAGGTTGGCTGCATTGCAAGGCAAATGCCCCACCCACTGTGCTATTGTTTCAGTCTCCTTTAAAAACATTTTTGGATGTAATTTAATTTAATTTCTTGGGGGGGGGGGTACCCCCGGCAGCGCTCAGGGGTCACTCTGGATCCACGCTCAGAAAATCGCTCCTGGCAGGCTCAGGGGACCATAGGGGATGCCGGGATTCGAACCCACCGTCCTTCTGCGTCTAAGGCAAAAGCCTTTACTGCTGTGCTATCTCTCCGGCCCCGGATTGAATTTTATTTAAGAAATTTAGGCACCATGACTCTGCAACACTGCTCATGGTAGGGCTTCCTGCATACAACATTCAAACAAACCATCTTCCTCCAGAGTGCCCGATCTGAAACTATTCCCTCCTTTGGAGCCTTGGAAAACTTGGTCTATTAGCCAGTGCTCAGTAAACACTGGGTTAGACAGAAGATGGAATGAGCTAATACTCAGGGAAACATCTCAGTTAGGGAAACAGCCAACTGGGGCTCCCCAGAAATTGTAAGCCACATGGCACCCCAGGGGTCAGGGGAGAAGTCACCCCTGGAAGGATTGGTGGACCATTTGGGTTGGGTTGAAGCCAGGTGGGCCACTGTGCAAGGCAAATGCTCTCCCACTATGCTACAGCTTGGGCCCTTCCCAGCACCATCTTTTTGGTTAAGCAAGGAAATCCAATCTCCCACCTCATGGTAGCAATTTTCTTGTGGGACACCAGGGTCTAGGAAATGGCTGAAATCATCTTTTGCTTACAGACAATGAAGTTCTGGTTCCCAGCACTGTGTGACCCTCGCTGTCAGCACCATCTGGGTGTGACCAAGAAGAAATGAGCATGGAATAGACCCAGAGGCATTGAGTGTGACTCACTGCTGCTGTGGCATCCCCTCATCCACCACCACCCCAAAATGGGGGCCTGCTTCTGTCCCTTGTTTGCCTGACATGCCTCATCCTAGCTGCCACTACCAATAGGACTGCTTCATTCTTTTAGCTGCTTGGACTTGACTTTTCTGGATCCCTCATACACCTCGTCTTTTTTCTTTTGTTTTGTTATGTTTGTTTGGGGCCACACTCAGCAATGCTCAGGAGTTAATTCTGGCTTTGTACTCAGAAATTTCTCCAGTATTTTGGGGAACATATGGTACGTTGGGGATCGTGTGTAAGGCCAAGTGTGCAAGGCAAGTGCCCTACCCCATTGTACTCTCTCGCTAGCCCCTTAAACACACTAACCTTTGGTGAAAAGTCCTGTTCAGCCTCTCAGACCCAGCACAATGCCCACTGCATCGGTGAAGACTCCCCAGCCCAGGTGCCTTAGGCCAGTCCCTGCTCGTGACCCCACTTCTCTGTGTAAGGTCATCCTTCCTTGCCTGCTCTGCTCATCTCTTCTGAGGCTCTAAGAGCCAACAGTGGTGTGAGGTCTCTAGGCCCCTGGAATGGATGGGGTAGAAGCAGAATCTTATACTAAGTACCAGGAATCCTCAGAAGGGGTTTCCACCAGTCTCCCACTGGTGAGAGCCTCATTTTCTTCTTCTGCCCTGTCCTGCCCCCCAACTCTCATCCTGCGTCTATTCCTGGCACACTATTTAGTACATACGTTTCATCATTTCCACTCCCTCATTAGAAACAAAAATTAACTGAGCATAGTTTCCTCGTTTTTTCAGCTGTGCATCTCTCTCTCTCTCTCTCTCTCGCTCTCTCTCTTTCTCTCTCTCTCTCTCTCTCTCTCTCTCTCTCTCTCTCTCTCTTCCCTCCCTCCCTCCCTCTCTGTCTCTTTTTCTCTCTCTCCAGGGACTAAATTCTGGACCTGAGGCAAAACAAAATGTTCTATTGATAAGCCACATCCCTAGCAATTGTCTTTAATACACAGATGTTCAGAGTATATATACTAGGATTTTGCTGTAGATTTATGGTGCTGGTGTCCGAACCTGGATTGGTAGCATGCAAGGCGAGTGCACTCACCCACTGAACTATCATTCCAAACCCCTTATATTTTCAATTTTAAATAGTGGCCATTGCTAAAGGGATAATAGGAAAGAGGGTAAAGTGCTTGTCTTGCATGTAGCTGAGTGGGTTCAATCCTCAGCATCATATATGGCTCCCGTGAGCACACTCAGGAGTGAGTCCTGAGCGCAAAGCCAGGAGGAAGCCCTGAGTGCCACTGAGTGTGGCCCCAAAACAAAAACAAAAACTTTAATAGTGGCCTCCTTGCAAATGCTCAAACCCAGTAGTATGTCCTGAGGATGCTCAGGATAATTGTTGCAATGTTTGGGGACCATCATGGCACCATCCAGTAGTGCTAGGGGGAGAGCTATCTGGGGCCAAGGACTGAATTTGGGGTCTTGAAGAAGCTAGCATTGTACTCCTAATGGTTCCCCCTTTTTTAGGGACCAAGTGATGCAGGGATAGAAGGTCTCAATGCAAACACGTTCACTCAGACCTTTCAGTTAGTTCTGGCTTCTGCTTTTCTCTTGGCATCATCCTGAGTGCTTATGTATTTTTATACTTCATGGTGATGTATTTGTGCTATTTCATAAGATTTTTCTTCTTGCTTTTTTGGGGGGTTGTGGTGGTGTACACCTGGGTTTGATCCCAGCATCCCATATGGTCCCACAAACCTACCCGGAGTAATCTCTAAGTGCAGAGCCAGGAATAACCGAGTATTGCTGGATGTGACTCTCCCCACAATTGAAAGAAAGGGCCCACGTGCCCAAAAAACAAATTAGTCCCGAGTGCTGTCCTATGCCATAGGCTCTACTCAAAATGGGGAGACATCATAAAATTACCTTTTTCTGCACCAAATTTCAGCTGGAGGAAACAAAAATAGATGACCTGAGTCTATAGCCTGGAGCATACAACTGCTCTTCCCCAGAGTAGCCACTTTGGTTTGGTTGATTACTATGAGGTATAAGAGGTCTTTATAATGTTTTTCTTTTGTATCTGTCCTCTCTGCCTGCTTTTCCCCTCCCCTCTTTTAGGAAGGGGGGAGCTGTTTGGATCTGAATAAATAGGAGGAAATGCTGGGAGGAGGGGGCCTTTTGCTGCAGGCGAGCTAGCTCTTTATTTTGGAGCAGCTGGCAGTACAGGGTTTTGTGTCCGACCTTCTGACCTCTTTTTACTCTCTTGTCTGTAGATTATTTGCTTCAGATCTCTAAGACTGCAACTGCTTCCCCTGCTCTTGTTGGTTGGGGGCATGAAAATTCCCTTTCCCCTTCTGGGAAACTCTGGGATAACCAAACCCTCAACCAACTTCCAGAAAAGTCACATTACAGACTTCTCTATTTGTTTCTTTTTTCTTCTTGAGTTTGGACCACACTCAGTGACTTCAGGGGTTACTCCTGACTCTGCGCTCAGGAATCATTCCTTGTGGTGCTCAGGGGACCATATGGGATGCAAGGGATCAAACCCAATCTGAAGACATGCAATGCAATGCCCTTCCAGGTATACAATAGCTTCAGCTCCTCTTTTTAGTTAGATATTTGTTTTTGGGGGGGTTGATAGGGTTGAGCATCCGACAGTGCTTCAGAATTTCTGACTCTGTGCTGAGGTCACGCCCTGGCAATACTTGGGAATCCATAGGTAATACCAGGGATCAAACCCAGGTTTGGTTCTGCTGAGTGCAAGACAAGTGCCTTACTTATTGTACCATATCTCTGACCCCCAATTTTATATTCTTTTTTTGTTTTTTTTCTGTTTTGCTTTTGGGCCCATACTCGGTTAACTCTCAGGATTATTTCCTGGCTCTGCACTCAGAAATTACTCCTGGCAGGTTTTGAGAAATCATTTGGAATAGCAGGGCATCAAACCTCAGTCAGCTGCATGCAAGGCAAACAATCTACCCTCTGTGCTATTGCTCTGGTCCAGAGTTACTATATTCATACGCCCCCTCCCAATCTCTACTGATATATTGTCTTTCGCTGTATAATCATTGTAGATTTGTGCCAAATTCTTTTGTAAAAAAAAAAAAAGTGGGCTGTGATGAGTAAGATGAAAGTTCTTTCAAGGTCATAGAGAAAAGTTGGGCTGGAAAAAGCCGAGTGTGACAATTATACATGACCCACAATTATGTGGTGACACATGGTAAATTGGTAAGGACTACATGGTAAGGACTACAATCACAGACTCTATCTGCATAAACAAACAGTGCTGGATAGTTGAGACAGACCCCAGAGGTAAGAGGAGCAAACAAACAGGGGCTTTGAGCTCTATGAAGTCTTTAAGAGCTGTCTCAAATTTCTTCAAAAAAATCCCATAAACAGATAAAAAGCAATGTGCATGGTTATTTCTGTTCCTAGTATGTTTATGAATCTTACTAGTCAAGTTTATTAGCAAGTCTGGAACTTAGTTCTAATAAATGTTTGTTGTTATTCTTTGCCCTTTTTTTTTTTTTTTGGACATATCTGGTGGTGCTCAGGGGTTATTCCTGGTTTTGCACTCAAGAATTACTCCCAGAAGATGCTCAAAAGACTATAGGGGTGCTGAGGATCACAATAATGGGTCATTCAAGGCAAAGCCTAACTAGCACTCTTCCTTTTTTTTCTGGATTGATTTTTCTTCGGGTTTTCACTCCTGTGGTGATCAGAGGCACTTTCTGCCTCCAATGCTGGGGATCTCTTCTTGCCAGTGCTCAGGGGATCATGCACCCAGGATTCTTGCATATAAAGGATATGCTCTAGACCTTTGAATCCTCTCATAGGCTTATTTTGGGAGGTGGTTTCTCCCACATTCCAAAGTGGTAATTCTTAGCAGGACAGTGAGAACTGGGGTTTCTCAGTGGAGGGGTCCAGTGGTTCAGAGTGGAGGTCTGAAGATGTGGTGCTGCTCAGGCTCTGTGGTGTTGGGGATTTTCTGGATTACTCTAGAGGTGTTCAAGAATCTGGCTCCATGTGGGATCACTAGTGGGGTGGTGGGTGGAGGTTTGAACCTGGCAGTGCTTAGGCCTTATTTCTGGCTCTGTTCAGGAACTCCTAATGGGATTTAGGAGGATAATATGAATATTAAGGAACTTGGGTCAGCTCTGTATGCAAGGCAAATGTTCCTACTGTTCTGACCTCATCTAGGGTTATACTTTTTGTTTTTAATCTTTTCCTCCCTTTAGTCTCTATAGATGCATTTTGTTTTGTATCCCAGATTTTTTTTTTGTCATAACTTCTTTAATTGGATTAGCCTCTATTATCAGGGACTGAGAGGTTGATTCTATGAACTAACTGGACAAATCAACTTCATGATTTATGGAATTTATCAAGTAGTTTCATTTGTGGAACTATAAAGAAGCAAACATTTGGCGGCCGCGAGAGATGGCATGGAAGGTAGGGTGTTTGCTTTGCATGCAGAAAGATGGTGGTTCGTAATCCCAGCATCCTATATGGTCCCCCCAAGCCTGCCAGGAGCAATTTATGAGTGTAGAGCCAGGAGGAACCCGAGTGCTGCCGGGTGTGGACCCCAAATACCAAAACAAAAACAAAGAAGCAAACATTTGCCACTCCTCAAAATATGGTGTCTTGGGTATATGATTGATTTCAGAAGAGGTGGAATGTAAACATTACCCCTTGAAGTTATTTTCCCCCACTAGACATGTTATTCCTACTGTACTTTCCCCCTACTGTGATGGCTCTATTGGATGGGAAATGTCAGATGTGAGTCACTAAACCCATTTCATAAGAAAAATACCTGGAGGACTCAAAATTAACCGAAAAGAAAATGAGTTTGGATTTAATTGCAAAGCTTTTCTAAGCAGACATATCTGACTGCAAACAAACTTAGAATTATTTGCAGGTCGATAAAACTAATTTACAGAGCAGGAGAAATCAATCAAAAGCTAGTCCTCATGCTTTGCATGCTAGAGGCTTGAGTTTGATTCCTGACACCACCTGACTCCCCAACTGCTGCCTAAGGTGACCCCACAGAAGACTAAAGTGAGGCAAACACTTGCCTTGCACACAGCCAACTCAGGTTGATGGGCAGCATGGTATATAGTCCCCAAACTCCACCGGGCATAGAGCCAAGAGGTAAACACTCGGTTATGGCCCCCAAACAACAAAAAAATAAAAGTGACCATTTAGCAATAACTGGGAGTACTCCTTGAGGGACTGCCAAGTGGTGGCCTAAAAAAAATAAAAAATAAAATAAAGTAAAATAAAATAAATAAACCACACACACACACAAACCCCAAAAAGGCAATAAATGAACTTTTAGACCTATTTTTCTTAAATACCAGCTGGAATCCAGTATATAATATAAGATGTTTTGAGACTAGGCCTCTGCTGACTTATATGACAAGAAAAGTAATAAAGGAAGATTCAGAATTCTCAGAGAAAACAGCTTCCCTGGTACTGAGTCCCCATGAAAAGGGACACAGAGGGCCCAGAGAGATAGCACAACGGCATTTGCCTTGCAAGCAGACCGATCCAGAACCAAAGGTGGTTGGTTCGAATCCCGGTGTCCCATATGGTCCCCCATGCCTGCCAGGAGCTGTTTCTGAGCAGACAGCCAGGAGTACCCCTGAGCACCGCCGGGTGTGGCCCAAAAACCAAAAAAAAAAAAAAAAAAAAAAAGGGACACAGAGGGTCATTTTGCCATCACACCAACCTTTTCCGTGGCAAATTCCCATGCTGCCTGGATTCAGAAGGAAGTAGCCAAGCTGGATTTGATGCCCAATTTCCCTAGAAATGGAAGGTGGGGATTTGTAGTCGCTGTCAATCTTGTCCTTACAAATATAATTTTTTGTGTTTTTTAGGCCACACCTGGTGGTACTCATAGGGGTGCCCACTCTTACCAACTTGGTATTGAGGGCGAGTTCCAGTGATGTTTGGGGGAAATCATATAGTACTGGGGAGCAGGGTTGAATCCCAAGCTCTAGCATGCAAAGCTTATGCTCCAATTCTTTGAACTATTTTCCTATATATTGTGGTCTCACAAAATCTTTATCTTCTCTAACTCCTCCCTTGATTTTTTTCTCTGCTTCTTAACCTTAAGAGATGTTCTGGCAATGTGAATAAATGAGGGAAGTAGAAAGCCTATCTCAAATACAGGCGGGGGAAGGGGGGTAGGAGGAGGGAGATTTGGGGCATTGGTGATGGGAATGTTGCACTGGTGAAGGGGGGATTCTTTATATGACTGCAACCCAACTACAAATATGTTTGTAATCAACTTGTATAAATAAAGACATTAATAAAGAAAAAAAAAGATGTTCCGGGACCAAAGCAATAGTACAGCAGGTAGGGTGCTTGCTTTGCATGTGGCTAACCCAGGTTCCATCCCTGGCATCCAATATGGTCCTCAAAGCCTGCCAGGAATGATCTCTGAGCTCAGAGCCATGAGCAACCCCTGAGCACTGCAGGATGTGGCCCCCAAAAAAGAAACAAACAAACAAACAAGTTTTCCTATGTTATGTGTTAGATATTGAACTAGGTACAGTAATGGATGGAAAGTGGAGAGAGCAAACAACAGCCCCTCTGAATGGGCTTGTTAGACCCCTTCTCCTACTGACCCACTTTCCCCAATCTTTTAACTACTTTTCCAACTGGGGACACACAGTTGGACACACAGAAACACGAACTCACTCAGTCTGAGAGCAAGATGGTTTTGGGGACAAGCTCATCATCTTCTCATGTTACCAGTACCTGGAATGAATTTTTTTCTTTTTCAGTTTTTGGTCAAAACCCAGAGTGCTCAGGGTTTTTCTCCTGGATCTGTACTCAGTATCATACTTCAGGACTTGGGAGATCACAGTGGTGCTGGGGTTGAACCTAGGTTGGCTGGGTGCAAGGCAAGCACCCTACTCTCTCTTTGGCTTCTGAATGAACTGTTTTTCTTGCATCAACTTTTGTCTGTTGAATACAGGCCTTAAGCAGCAAGTACCCATTTGGGTTCCTTATTAATAGAACAGCTCAGATTTGCCCTCCCCAACACCAGCCTAGGACTCTTCTCGAGTTCCTGGTGGCTGGTCCAAGTCTGACTACCATCTTCAAGGTTTTTGCACTAAGGGACCATTTTTGGCAGGTGGGAGAGGGTTTGGGCCAAACTCAGTGGTGCTCAGGGCTATTTCTGGCTCTGTGCTCAGGAGTGACCTCTGGAGATGCTTACAGGATAATATGTAGTACTAAAGACTTGAACTGGAATCTTGGATCAAGGTGAGCATATGTAATCTCTCCAGGGACATATATTTTTTAGGCTGGAATAGGACCTTCTGTCCCCCACATTTTATCTCATAGGCTGGGCTCTGCCCCACTCCTCTCCCTGATCCAACTGTCAGTGGGAAAGGAGATGGCACCTATGATCCTGGCCTTCAGTGGCCTGCTCTGCCCCAAACTGTCAGTGAAGGAGGCCCAGTTTCTTGAGCATGTCCTGTACAAAGGCAGAATCATCTACAAATCATAACATCCCCTTTCCAGAAATGGGGGAGAGGCCTAGTCTAAGGTATAAGAGTGAGAGCATCCTTCCCTGCTTACCTGGGGACGTCAAGTTGGTGTCCCCATCAGTGGCCTTCATGGTGCTTGGCAGTTAAAGATTCTAAGGGGAAGGGGAGGAGAGCCCCACCACCACCCAGAACCCTTCAGCAGCAGTGGGGTTTCTGGGCTGGTGGCATACTTTAACAGCTGACTTCCTCCCTCCTCCTCTGGCCCATTTGTCTCCTGAAGTCCAAGTGCTAGCAGAATCCCTTCCTTTCTTTCTTTTTTTTTTTCTGGGGAAGCCCTCACACCCAGTGATGCTCAGATTTTATTCCTGTGGTGCTTGGGGACTATATGGATTAGAACCACAGTCAGCCATGTGCAAGGCAAGCACCCTACCCCCTATACTTATTGCTCAGGCCCCCTAGACTCTTTTCTGTTTATTTTCGCACCCACCACCTGAGGGGTCATTCTCATGACCTTTCTCCCACTACCATCAAGTCAGGAACTTGTCCCATCCCTCTCCTTTACAACCTGCTTCTAGGAAGGGGCTGCCTTCCTAGACACCCCAATTTGACCCTTTTATCCCGAAGGCATCCTGATGCCATCAAATCACTCTCCCACTGACATGATCCCCTGAGCCTGTGTGGTCCTTGCTTTTTTTTTTTTTTTTTGCCATACCTAGAGATGCTCAGGCTTACTCCTGACTTTGCATTTAGGAATCACTCCTGCCTAGGCTCAGGGGGACCATATGAGGTGTCAGAGATGGAACCCAGGTCGGCTGCATGCAAGGCAAGCACCCTACTTATTGGACTATTGCTCTAGCCCCTCTTTTTATTTGTTAGTGGCTGACAGGCATTACAGGCTCAAGGCTTGTCCCATGCAGTTGGGACTTCACTATACTAGTAATTCCTCTAATGATCCTATTTCCAGAGAACCTGGGCACCTTGTTTCTTGCAAACAAGGGGCTACTGGTGTGGGCTTTTCCTGGGGAAAGGGTAAGCTGGGATGTCTGGCCTAGATGTCCAACTTCCATCTCCTGGATGTGCAGCCATTGTAGAATGAGGTACTCAGGCTATTCATGTCTCCCATTGTCCTTCAGCCCCACCTGGTGGGACTTTCAGGATAGATGGTCGAATGAGTGGCATCATAGAGACTTATTTCAAGGCATGAGTCAGCCTTGCCTAACTCCACCCTTCTTCCTCTCTTGGTCTCATGCACTTTTTGAACATCACTTTTATACTGCACCCAGTCCGACTCACATTCAGGTTTGAAGGAAAGATACATAGCTTTATGGATAAACAACAGCTCAGAAACTTCACTGATAAAAAACCAGCCTTTAAGGAAAAACTGAAAGGTCTACTTTAAGACAAGAGAGACCAACAAACACAGAAAACTTATCTACAAAGATGACATTAAATCCTATGACAATCATCTCCCTCAATGTCAATGAACTAAATTCACCTACTAAAAGACACAGAGTGGCAAAATGGGTCAAAAAGATGAATCCAACCTTCTGCTGCCTACAAGAAACACACCTGAATAGTCAGAACAAACATAGACTCAAAATCAAAGGCTGGAGAAAAATCATCCAATCAAACAACACCCTTAAAAAAGCTGGGGTGGCCATATTAATATCTGATGACACCAACTTTATACTCAGAAAAGTTGCAGGGACAAAGGTGGACACTATGTACTAATCAAGGGATATGTGCAACAGGAAGAAATCAGACTATTAAACATATATGCACCAATGAGAGACCAGCAAATTATCTAATACAATTACTGACAAATCTGAAAGAAGACATCAATAATAACACAATCATTGTGGGAGACCTCAACACGGCCTTGTCAACACTTGATAGGGTCAACCAGACTGAAACCCAACAAAAACATACTAGCCCTAAAAGAGTAATGGAAGAAAGAGGACTAGTAGATATATATAGGACACTCCACCCCAAAAAACCTGGATACACAAATTACTAGCGACCTCCATTCCCCACCACCCCCGAGGGTCGGGGCCCCCCCCATCGGGGGTCACAGGACAAAGGTGGACACTATGTACTAATCAAGGGATATGTGCAACAGGAAGAAATCAGACTAGTAACATATATGCACCCAATGAGAGACCAGCAAATTATCTAATACAATTACTGACAAATCTGAAAGAAGACATCAATAATAACACAATAATTGTGGGAGACCTCAACTCGGCCCTGAACATCACTTTTGTTTTCACTTTTTGGGGACACACACAGGTGTGCAGGGGATTTATATTCTTTTTTTTTATTGTAAGAATTTATTCAAGAGACAAAATTGATTAACATATTGAGGTAAACTGACATAACATAATATAGTAACATAACATAACATATAATTAATATAATATAATAATCATGTAAGTCAAAGAACATTTCTAAATAAAACACAATTTTTTTTTTTTTTGTTTTTGGGCCACACCCGTTTGACGCTCAGGGGTTACTCCTGGCTATGTGCTCAGAAATCGCCCCTGGCTTGGGTGGACCATATGGGACACCGGGGGATCGAACCGCTGTCTGTTCCTTGGCTAGCGCTTGTAAGGCGCTTACGTCTAGCGCCACCTTCCCGGCCCCATAAAACACAATTTTTTATCATAATTTTTTATCATAATAATCTTTCACAGTAGTATTTTAGGTACATATTAACATTGAATCAGGGGAATATCCATCACCTCCAGTGTTGTCCCCTCCCTTCAATCCCTGTTCCCAAGCATATATCCCTTTCTCTTCCTCCTTTATCCCCCAGAATGCTAGTGTAACTAAAAGCATATATGCTAACACTAATGTAAACCATTCTTTTGCAGTTCCAGATATTTTTACTAATGGTTTCTTAAAGGTTTAGAGTCAAAGGAGCACTGTATAAACAATGTTAGAGTGGCAATTATCATTTGCATGGGCCCACCAAAGTATGGGAGTCATGGAAAGGAAAAACTTTTGGCCTAAGTACAAGGAAAATTATATACAAACACATTGTTATAGAGATGGTAACACAACATTTTAATGTGCCTATGCAAAGGAATAACAAGATTGGTGCCTATGGGTATGCTAGAACAAGTCCAACAATCCAATTGACTTGGTTCTTATATAAACATTAAATAGAGGGGCACTTCTACAGACTTTCTTATTTAACAAATAACAAAGGGAAGAAAAGATGGAGAGGGACTCTTTCACCAAAATACCTTATTGAACAGTTCACAAAGAGGAGAGAAGATAGAGAGTGGGGAAAATAAACAATCTAGCTTAAGACAGTGGACTCAATTGTCACCGTTTATAGGAAACTAATCAGAAACCTGGTATGGTAGCAACCCACAGTTACACAATTAAAAGAAGAAGAGGCCAAGAGGACATTGAGAGTAAACAAGTAGGTAAAGAGTACTAGCCTCTTCCCAGCCTGAGAGTCCATCCTCTCATTTTATTTTGAAAATATATGGTACCCCCACCCGAAATGGTCTCTTCCCAAACTAAAAGTCCATCCTCCTATTTTATTTTAAATATATATGGTTTTTTGAAATGGAGACCAATGAGAAAAAAAATACCAGTGAATGTCACGACGTAATGTCCCGACATACACCAGTGCTGCATCGGCCCACCATCCACCCCATGTATCCCCCACTTAGTGTCGGGAGAGAAAGGGGAAAGCCTGAGGACCACGATAGAGTCCACCTGGGCCAGCAACCAGGAAGGCCTGGAGTAGGGGAGGAAATAGCGGAATGCCTATAGAGGAAATAGAGGCCTGCCAAGCCTCCAGCACCCTCAAGCTAGGGGAAAATGCCTGCGGTCTGGGGTGTCCCCTAAACCCCATACCTGGGAAGAGCCAGCCTCCAGGATCAAAGCACCTGAAGCCAGCTATCTGCCCAGCCCCTCTCTCTGCTCCTCCTCCCAGAGTAGGGGGGAGGGGAGCCTGGAGACCCCTAATAGAGTCCACCTGGAACCCACAGCCAGGCCACCCGAGGTGGCACTCAGGCCGGGCCTAGAGTCCAGGGGGAAATAGGGGAATGGCTGGAGACCTGCCAAGCCTCCCAGCACCCCCAAGCTGTGATTAACTCTGCGAAGTACTGAAGTTAAAAAGGGTAAATGGAGGGCATTGATGCTCGGGGGGTGATAGATTAAGGAGTGAAAATGAGCTTTACAGGGGTGTGCGAAAGAGCAGAATACAAGATGGACATTCTACATACACAACACATAACTGAAGAATAGGATATACTATTAATATTTACTGTGCAATCGCCCCTGCGTGGTTTTGAACATGTAGACTGGTAAGAAATTGCCAGAGACTGCCTTAATAAAATGAGCAGCTCTCAGCACCCCCAATTTGGACCCACCTTTTCTGGCTGCCTGGGCTGGGTCCCAGGGAAGGCCTGGAGGCCGGGAGAGGGGGCAGGAGAGGGGATGGCTGGGGTCTACCAAGGCTCCCAGCACCCCCAAGCTAGGGACAAGGCCTTCGAACTGGGCTCTCCCCAGACCCCATGCCGTCTAGAGCTAGCCTCCAGATCAAGAAATGGGGTTTATATTCTTGGCTGTATGCTCAGGGATCACTTCTGGTGGGCTTGAGGAACTACATGGGGGTGCTGATGATCGAACCTTGGTCAACCACATGTAAGGCAAGCACTTCACTTGCTGTACTACAAAAGAATATTAATTAGAGGGTTGGGAGATAGCTAAGATGGTAGAGTTTGTGACTGACATGTGCAAAAGTCTAAGTTTGATCCCTGGCCCTGCCTGTCCTCCTCCAGTATTGCTTGGTGATACCCCTATAAAAAAAATCAAGGCCAAAGATATGGTACATATCAAGGTGCATGCCTTGCATGCAGCTGACCCTGGTTTGTTCCTTAGTACCATATGATCCTCTGAATATTTGAGGGTGTATCCCTGAAGACCCCTGAGTTGTTGGGGATGACCCAATCTTACAGGCCCAAACAGCACTGCATCTATAGGCCTTTACATTGACCTGCTAGTCTGAGGGGCTCCTGGGTCTTTCAAACTAGATTTGGGCAACTCCTCGAAATTGGAGAGTTTTTTTAAATTAATACAAATGATTCATTACAGTTTATCAATTTGCTTGTTTGTTTTTGTGCTATACCCAGATGTGCATAGGGTTTTCTCCTGGCTCTGCATTCAGGGGTCACTTCTGGTCTTGCTCCAGCGGCTGTATGGAGTGTTAGGAAGCAAACTTAAATTGGCTGTGTGCAAGGCAAGCACCTTACATATTTTGTACTAGCTCTCCAGCCCTTGTTTTTATTTTCAAAGAATATAAACCAACAATAATGGAAAATCTTTTAGATTTAATAAAAAAGGTTGGAAATACCCCCGAGCACATCAGAACTTTATAAACTCTCTGACAAGACTTCAAAGCAATAATTCTAATGATGACTACAGAAATAAGGGAATCAATGAGAAGGAATGTCAGCAAGTATAGAGAAAGTATGAGAAAAGTCCAAACAGAAATAATAGAGCTTGGGCTGCAGCGATAGTACAGTGGGTAGGGTGTTTCCCTTGCATGAGGTTGAATCTCCAGCATCCCATTTGGTTCTCTGAGAAATGCCAGGAGTAGGGGCCGGCGAGGTGGCACTAGAGGTAAGGTGTCTGCCTTGCAAGCGGTAGCCAAGGAAGGACCGCGGTGTCCCATATGGTCCCCCCAAGCCAGGGGCAATTTCTGAGCACTTAGCCAGGAGTAACCCCTGTCGCATCAAACGGGTGTGGCCCGAAAAAAAAAAAAAGAAATGCTAAGAGTAAGTTCCTGAGCATTGCTGGGTGTGGCAATGCTTTCTGAAAACCCCCTCCAAAACAAGAGTTAAATAATAGAGCAGCCAAGTTAAAAATTCAATAGATGAGCTTGACAGAAGAATTATAGAATTCAAATATCATATCAGGGTCTGGAGAGGTAGTACAGAAGCTAGAAACTAAGACAGTTCATAGTTCTAGAAACTAAGACACTTCCCTTGGATGTATCTAATCCTGGTTTATGCCCAATACCACATATCATTCCCCAGGAAATGCCATGAGTAATTCCTGAGCACAGAGTAAGCTCTGAGTACTGCTGAGTATAGCAAAAACAAAACAAATCAGGGGCTGGAGCGGTGGTATATGTGGTAGGGCATCTGCCTTGCATGTGCTAACCTAGGACGGATCGTGGTTTGATCCCCCGGCATCCCATATGGTTCCCCAAGCCAGGAGCGATTTCTGAGCGCAAAGCCAGGAGTAACCCCCTGAGTGTCACCAGGTATGGCCCCAAAACAAAACAAATAAACAAATAAAGCAAAAACAAATACCCCATATTAAATCAGTGAATTTAAGAATAACTTAGTGTAAAATACCTTTAAAAAATTAAAATTCAGGGGCCGGAGAGATAGCATGGAGGTAAAGCATTTGCCTTTCATGCAGAAGGTAATCGGTTCGAATCCGGGCATCCCATATGGTCCCCCGTGCCTGCCAGGAGCAATTTCTGAGCATGGAGCCAGGAGTAACCCCTGAGCACTGCCGGGTGTGACCCAAAAACCACACAAAAAAAAATTAAAATTCAGAAATCCTACTATTCCTTCACCCCCCATTTCCTATCTGATATCACACCTTATTAAGGCTCTTTTTTTTGTTTTGTTTTTGTTTTTGGGCCACACCCAGCGGTGCTCAGGGGGACCATATGGGACACCGGGATTCGAACCAACCACCTTTGGTCCTGGATCAGTTGCTTGCAAGGCAAACACCGCTGTGCTATCTCTCTCTCTGGGCCCTATTAATGCTCTTTAGCCTTAGTTCTTAACCCATTACGTATCAAGACTGACCTTCCTGCCCAATAAACCATCACCTAGCTCCCAATGGAAGGAATACCCACTCAGCCCCAACATCTCGTCCCCCGGCAGAAACTCCAACCAACACCCCTCCTGACTCATGCTCTGTGGCCCTCCTTCTCACCCCCCCACCCAAATGTGTACTGTTGCTTAATACCAGACTCAGCTCCAGAAGGATCACCAGTGCAAGAACTTTACCTGAGCCCTTTCTGCCGCAAATTATTTCTCAAACTCAAGAAGACCAGGGTGTGTGATGAAAATGTGCCCTGGATTCTACCCCCTCCAACAATATCTCAAAAGACAATGGAGAAGCCTATATTTCCTTTATAAGTTTAAGACCTATATAATACTATCTCTTAACCTGTTTATCCCCAAATGTAAGGTGCATCAGTTTGTTCCCTTAATTACTTTTTTAACTCATTTAAATTTTTTTCTTCTTTATATATATGTGAATACATATATATCATATTTTTTTGGTCTTGTTTCTGTTTTCTTCTCTTCCTTAACTTCACCTTCTGCTTGGTACAAAAACCTGCAAGAGAAAGTCTTACCTGGGATAAAAGCTCAGGGCACAGAGGTGATGGAGCCTGACACTCCCACCCCCAAATGCACCAGAAATATAATATAGCACCATTTCTTCTTGCAAAGGCATACTAAATAAGGGGAAATTTTAAGTATAGAAACAAGCTCTTATCTACTAGGGATAAGAACTCATACATTTTTACAATACAGGGGCACCTACCACCTTGAACATATGTCATGTGGACCCAACTTAGACTCCAGGTGATTAGACAGCGACCGTCCAACCCCAAACCTTAGATCCCAGACATAGAACTGGGCCCAGAGAGATAGCACAGCGGCGTTTGCCTTGCAAGCAGCTGATCCAGCACCAAAGGTGGTTGGTTCGAATCCTGGTGTCCCATATGGTCCCCCGTGCCTGCCAGGAGCTATTTCTGAGCAGACAGCCAGGAGTAACCCCTGAGCACTGCCAGGTGTGGCCCCAAAAAAACAAAAAACAAAACAAAAAAAAAACAAAAAAAAAGAACTGACACAGTTCTCTGCAACAGCTCCAGGAACCAAACTCACTCTGGGACATTCTTAACACTGATCTGACACCAACATGCCTCAGTTTTGATATGACATCCTGACAATGAGAAAATGGCAAAAACTTGATCTAAGAGCAGGTTGTCTTACCTCACCATCTAACGAAATCAGAAGACTTGTCATCCTTTGATCTGTGCAAAGCCAAAATCACTATCTACAGAAGACTGACTGTGACAACTATGACTGGGCAGAACTTATCCTGGGACCAATAAAAAAAACCCTAGTCTAGGCGTTGGCCTACAATCTGTACAACAACCAAGATTTCTAATTCCAGAGGTCTGACTGAGACAATTTCAACTGAGCAGGTCTTCTGGAAACATAATGAAAGACTATCCTAGGCTTCGTCCTAGGATCTGTGCAAAAACCAAGACCACCAACTGTAGAAGACTGATTATAACAACAGTGATGGAACAGAACTTCTAAAACCATAAAGAAAGACTCCGTCCTAGGCTCCATCCTTTGACCTATGCAAATACCAAGGTCTCTAGATACAGAGGTCTGATTTAATCATCCATGATGGAGTGGAAGGTTTCCATACACCACAAAAGGTCCTAGGGGAGAGTAAGTGAACATGTATGGAGTGTGTATTCCCATGACAGTATACTTCAAGGGCAGAGAAACCCTGTATCTCTTAGGCCAAGGCAATTCCCTTTCTAATCTCCCCAATATTTACTGTGCCTATGCAGAAAAAAAAGCAGCGCAAAATAATTTTTTTTTTGGTTTTGTTGTTATTGTTGTTATTTTTCCATTTTTTTGGTGCTTCGTTTTGTTTTTATTTAAGGCCCAGGGTATTGTGTGGTGGTTGTCTTTATTGCTGTGGTGCTTTTTGGATTTTTTGTTTGATTTTTCTTTTTGTATTGTTATGTTTTCTTCATTTTTTTCCTTTCTTCTCTCAAATTGATATTTATAGCCTCTAGAAGGACTCCATCCATTTTTTGCCTGTTTGATTTTTGCCCCATTTTACTTTTTTCTGTCCTTCAAACAGAATCATATAACTTGAACAATCTTGTTCCACCTCACAAATTGAGGGGGAAATAATAGAGGGTACCAAGACCAAACAGTTGTATGATCATTAAGTAGAAATAAAAAATGATCAGACTTAAACACCAAATCCAAAGCCAATGACAACAGAATCAATACCCAATTTACAACAAGCTAGACACAGAGGGGACCACTTATACTAGCAGCCTGGGAGGTAAAGGAAGGGGATGTGGGATGCATACTGGGAACAGGGTTGGAAGGAGGACAACTTTGGTGGTGGGAATTCCCCTGATTTAATGTCACTATGTACCTAAAATATTTCTGTGAAAGATATGTAATCCACTTTAGTCAAAATAAAAATTATTATTATAAAAATAACATAAAAAAGAGATAAATAAAGAAAAAGAAAAAATTTTAACTGAAGATACCAGAGATTTATGGGAGAGCAAAACATTTGCATCAAAGGGAAGGTAAGAGACAATGAGAAAATACATAAGGAAAAGTAAGATAGAGATGGAAAATACTATTTTTTATCTTTTGTTTTGGGGGATAGAAAGCAGGGCCTCATGCATGCAGGGCCCTCTGAGTAATAGCCTGGCCCAAAGGGAAAAACTCTTTTCTCTTTCTGTGTGTGAGGGGAACACTTGGCAGTGCTCAAGGGTACTTTTAGCTCTGTGCTTAGGGGTTGTTCCTTAGTTTTGCTCAGGAGACTATGTAGTCTCCTGGTCTTTGACCAAGGATCAAATCTAGGTCTCCTGTGTTCAAAACATAAACTTAGCTCATTGGAATATATTTGGGTCCCTAGAGGGAATTATTATTATTATTATTATTATTATTATTATTATTATTATTTTGGGTTTTAGGACTATATCCAGAGCTTACTCCTGGCTTTGTGCCCAAAGATTACTTTTGGTGTGCTCAAGGGATTATATGTGGTGTCAGGGAATCAAAAATGGACTGGCCACATGCAAGTACCTTACTCACTTTACTATTTCCCTGACTCCTCTTCTTTCGTTATTTTTGCAGATCGAAGGCTCATATCTAGGGCTTCGCACATGCAAGGCAAGCGCTCTACCACTGAACTACAAATATCTGAGAACAGGGGCTGAAGCTTGCCTTGCACATGGCTGACCTAGTTTCGATCCCTAACATCCCAATACGGTTGACTGAGCCTACTGAAATAATTTCTGGTAGCAAGAAATAAGAAGTAGGGGCCGGAGAGATAGCATGGAGGTAAGGCGTTTGCCTTTCATGCAGAAGGTCATCGGTTCGAATCCCGGCATCCCATATGGTCCCCCGTGCCTGCCAGGAGCAATTTCTGAGCATGGAGCCAGGAGTAACCCCTGAGCACTGCCGGGTGTGACCCAAAAAACCACAAAAAAAAAAAAAAAAAAGAAATAAGAAGTAAGAAGTATAACCAGAAGTAAGCCCTGAGCACTGCCAGATGTGGCTCCCTCCAAAATCAAATCAAGCCAAACCAAAAATCTCCCAAATATTTGAGAACATTAGAGACACTGTAAATCAGGAGCATCTGTCTCTGAAGATGCTTTGATCATTATCTGGAAATAATTCTTCACTGATGGTCCTCAGAGGTCTCAACTAGATCTTTGGTTTACTTTAATTTTTAATCTTGATCCTCATTTTCTGGTCTACTGAATTATTTCATGTTTGCATTAAATCTTTACATACAACCCTCTTTGTAGTGAGAGCTCTCTCATTTTTTTTTAAAAATCTTTATTTAAACACCGTAATTACAAATATGATTGTAGTTGGGTTTCAATCATGTAAAGAACATCTCCCCTTCACCAGTGCAATATTCCCATCACCAATGTCCCAAATCTCCCTCCTCCCCACCCCACCCCTAGGAGAGCTCTCTTGGTATGTCAGGGAGCCACATGGCGCCTGGTATGGCACCTGAGGCTCCTACGTGCCAAGAATGTGTTCCATTCTTGGTTCTCCACACTGCACTTTGAATCATCTCCCTGGTCCTTCACACTTACATAGGCTTCATCTAGTTTCACAACTGAGAGAATAATGCTACGTGATAAGTTTTCTAAAGACAGTTGAAAGGCAGTAGGATAAAGAATCTCCTTCTCCCCATTATGTGTTGGGCAAAGGTTCCTTTCCTTGGAGGGTCCCTCAAGGCAGAATGTGAAATAACTGTGAAGACATATTCGTCCCACCAGGCCAGCTGACTCTATCCCCCAACCCCCCCCCCCCACACACACACAATGACTCAGATCAGCAGGATGAGTCAGCTCTGGGTTCCTGATTCCCAGAAACTATGGAAAAGCCCCTGTGACAGACAGGGCTTTATAACAGCCCAAAGACATTATGGGCTGAATTGGAAACATTCTAAAGCATCTAAAGCAGGACAGATTAAGATGTGGAGTGTTTACTTTATCCTTTCCTTCTCCCAAAAGCCAAATTAATAGCAGGTTTAAGCCTCAACCAGAAATCCATGTTTAGATGTGTAGACACTGGGGCTGGAAAGATGGTTTCCTTATCTCTGGACATTGCCCTTTGAGCAGCAGTGGAATTGAACTTTTGGGTCACACACTTTCGATATAGTTGCATCCAGCAGGGTTCAGTTCTACAGGAGCTAGATGCACTTAGCCTGAATTCACTGACTTAAATGTTTGGATCCAGCCTTAACTATTTGGGGTAGGTTTCAGTGGAAAAACCTGTGCTGGGGTGACACTCGGGGTTTAGTCCTAGTTGGGTGCTGCAGCTTCTCTACAGTGCAGGGCAGGCCTCCTCGGGGGTGCTCCAGCTTTCTGGGTTTTTATTTGTTTGTTTGATTTTTGATTTTTAGGGTCACACCTGGCAGTACTCAGGGATCACTCCTGGCAAGGCTTGTGGGAACCATACGGGGTATTAGGGATTGAACCTGGGTTAACTGTGTGCAAGGTAAGTACTCTACCCATTGTACTATGCCATTGGACCAGCCCTCCAACTTTCTATTTTAAAAGAGGTGCATGTGGGAGAAGAAATGAACAGACATTTTCTCAAAGAAGAAATACAAATAGCCAAAAGGCACATGAAAAATACTCCTCATCACTAATCATAAGGAAAGTGCAAATCAAAACAACAATGAGGTATCAGCTCACACTACTGAGACTAGCACATCATCAAAAAAGAACAATAGAAGCCAATACTGATGTAGATGCAGGGAGAAAGAGGTTCTCATTCCCTGCTGGTGGGAATGTAAACTAGTCCAGCCTTTTGGAAAACAATATGGATATCCCTCAAAAAACTGGAAATCCAGCTTCCATATGATCCAGCAACATTATTCCTACTCTAAGAACACAAAGTCACCGTGCAGGAAAGTCCTCTATATTCCTATATTCATTTCATCACTATTTACAAGAATCTAGACACAACCCAAGTGCTCAAGAACAGATGAAACAGTGTCCAAGAACTATGGTATATCTACACAATGGAATACTCTGCAGGTGTTAGGAAAAAGAAGTAATGAAATTTTCTTATACATGGGTGGATATGGAGAGTATTATGCTGAGTGAAATGAATCAGAGAGAGAGAGAGGGATAGTCATAAATAATCTCATTCATCTTGGGGATATAAGAAAAATAAAAGATAGTATGGTACTAATATCCAGAGAAAATAGAGAGGAGGGCCAGAAGGATCAGTTCATGATAGGAGGCTTGCCACAAGTAGTGGAACAGTGTAGTTAGGGCAAAGAAGAAACCACTATGACGATGATAGTTAGAACTGATCACTCTGGACAATAACTGGATGTTGGATGGACATAAGGTGATATGCATGGTACCCCTTTATGTTGCAAACCACAATGCTTAAAAAGAAAATAAAAGAGAGAGACACACAGAGAGAGACAGAGAGGAGTAAAATGCCTGCCCCAGAGGCAGGTAGGGGAAAGGATGGGAGGGAAACTGGGACATTGGTGGTGGGAAATGTTCATGGGTGAAGGGTGGTGTACATTGTATGACTGAAACTCACATGAGCAATTTTGTGTTCGTGGTGTTTAATAATAAAAATCATATGCAAAAAAAAGAGGTGCATGCATGCATATATGGTCTCAATACACACTTAGACACACAGACAACATACATCTGAAGACAAAATACTATCAACTCAAAAATGAGCATGACTGGGGGGGCCGGCATGGTGGCGGTAGAGGTAAGGTGCCTGCCTTGCCTGCGCGAGCCTAGGACGGACCGCGGTTCCATCCCCCAGCGTCCCATATGGTTCCCCAAGCCAGAAGCGACTTTGGAGTGCATAACCAGGAGTAACCCCTGAGCGTCACAGGGGGTGGCCCAAAAACCAAAAAAAAAGAAGAAAAATTAGCATGACTAGGGCTGGAGAGATAGCAGAACAAGAAGGGCACTCCCTTTGCACTCTCTTCAATCCTTTGTACCCTACATGATCCCCCAAACATCAACGGGCAATTCCTGAGTGCAGAGCTAGGAGTATCCCCTGAGCATTCCAAGGTGTTCAAGGCAGGGGGAAACATGACTGTATGGAAATCCTTAGTTTTAATTTAATTTTTATTTTTGTGGGACACACCCATCTGTGCTCAGGGTTTTACTCCTGGCTCTGAGCTCAGGGATTACTTGTAGTGGTACTCAGGGGATCCTATGGGGTGCTGAGGATTGAACCCAGGTTGGCCACCTTCAAGGTGAACACCTTAACAGCTGTACTATCTCTTAGGCTCCTAAATATTTATTTTTCAAAATTTAAGAGCTTCCTGAGGAAGAAACCAATAAAGTTCTGATGAGCTGGCTGCCTACACTAAAGGGGAGTTCAATGTATAAGCAAGCTAATCTCAGTGACTGGAAAAAAACCAAATAAACCAAATACCAAAACCCTAGATTGGAAGTAAATTATCATTTGTCTTTGTCATACATCTGATAATTCCTAATATCCTCCTGGCTCCAATTGTTGTTGAGCAAACATTAGAGACTCCCAAGAGTTCTTCATAAAAGTATTTATCATCTCAGCCCCCTTTGGTTCTAGCCCTCCTTCAAACTATGTGTTTGATGTTGAAGCAATTCCAGTTACAGATGAAAGTGGAGGCTAAAAGTAAACAGTGGATTCTCTGAAAAGATTCCTGGCTCCTGCTAATCCATTTCTCACAGTCCTCTCACTTCCCCAGCCTTAGAGCAAAATGAATTTTGTTTGTTTGGCTGTTTTTCGGCCACACATGGAGGTGCTCAGGGCTTACTCTGGTTCTGCACTAAGTAATTACTCCTGATGGTGCTTGGGGGACCATATGAGATGCTGAGGATTGAATCTGGAGCAGCCACATGTAAAGCAAGGGCCCTGTCTGCTGTATTATGACACGTCCCATAAATCTCCCCCCACACACACACATACACATTTGAGGGCTTACTCCTGACTCTGCATTCAAAGATCACTCCTGGAGGGCTTGAAGGACCATGGTGAATGGGGTAATGAAACCCAGGCCAGCCATGTGTGATTCAAGCATCCATCATTGTACTACCTCTCTGGTGCCTTCAAGAAGAGTTTGGATAGGACTTCAAGATTTGGAGAGGTCTTTAAGATTCTTGGGACATAGCAACTGTACAATCTGTCTTTTCCCGCATTTACTCTGTCTCTTGAATATTGGCCTTCAAGTGGTGAGAACTTAAACTTATTTTGGTAAGAGCATTAAAAACAGTAACAGGGACTGGAACAAATAGTACAGCGGGTAGGGAGTTTGCCTTGCTTGTGGCTGACCTAGGTCGAATCCTGGCATCCCATAGAGTCCCCTGAAGCAATGCATGGAGTAATTCCCGAGTGCAGAGCCAGGAGTAACCCCTGAGCATTCTCATGTATGATCCATAAACAAACAAACAAAAACCAAAACAATTAAAACAACAGTAATCAACTATCAAAAAACCCTTTAAAGTCCTCTTCTCTTGTTCTGGATTAGTCCTATAAGCTATCCATCGACATCCAAGTGATATTCATAGAAGTAATACATAAATATACAAATCTTAGTAAAGAGACCTATGGTCAAGATTTCCCTCATCATCTGCACCCAGAAAGAGTTTCTGGAAGAACCAAGTCTCTCCCTCTTGGCTTCCAGGGCCTCAATAACAGGAGTTGGGACTGTACCACACCCCCAGCCTCCTCCAGGAGCGATTCTGAGCACAGATTCAGGAGTAAAGGCCTGAGCACCACTTGGTGTGAGCCTCAAAAACAAAACAAGACAGGATTAGGGGCAGACAGTCCCAGGAGAGCCTGAAGCCCAGGGCTTCTCGGTTTGGTCCACCCACTGCCATTGGCTGAGATGCTGGACTTACCTACTTAGAACAAGTGGTGTCTTGGGAAAGAGCAGTGGCGCAATCGGTAGGGCATTTGCCTTGCATGCTGCTGACCCAGGATGGACCTGGGTTTGATACCCAGCATCCATGTGTCCCCCTCCAAGCTAGGAGTTATTTCTGAACACAGAGCCAAGAGGAACCCTGAGTGTCACCGGGTGTGGCCTCCAAAAAACCAAAATGGCACTGCAGACACTAGGACAGCATGATCTGAGAAGTTCCCAGGCTGCCCTGCCCTGGAGAAGTACCTTTTTATAATTTAAACTTTATTTATTGATTCACTGATTGATTGATTGGCTTCTGGGTCACACCCAGTGGAGCTCAGGGGTTACTCCTGGCTCTGCATTCAGAAGTCACCCCTGGCAGGTTGGGGGGGGGGACCATGTGGGACACCGAGAATTGAACTGGTCCTTTCCAGGTCCGCCATATGCAAGACAAACATTCTACTGCTGTGCTATCTCTCTGATTCTAGCCCCCACTCTTTTTTTTAAAGGTTTTTGGTACACACCCAGCTATTCTCAGGGGTTACTCCTGGCTCTGCACTCAGAAATTGCTCCTGGCAGGCTGAGAGACTATATGGGATGCTGGGAATTGAACCGGGTCCCTCCCAGGTTGGCCACATGCAAGGCAAATGCCTACCGCTGTGCTATCTTTCTGGCCCCATGTTTTCTTTCTTGTAGCCACTTATTTGACCTCTTTATTTTAGGTAACATGGTTATAATAGTGTTAACTTTCATTGTTTTGAACTTCTATTATTTTGATGCACAAAGAACTTGTATTTTACTACCAGGAATGTGTGCAGGCTACTTTGCCAGTGTCCTTAGGACATTTCTAGTTCACCTTTTCCTTTCCCTCTCCCTTCATTGCTTGGTAATTGCAGTTCTAGTATTAAAACTTTATTTATTGCCATCATTCAGTATTGCCTATTCCCTTGCTTTTCTTCTTTCTATACCACAGATGAATGAGATCACTGGTGTTTATCTTTATCCTTCTTCTTTTTTTTTTTTTTTTTTGGGTCACACCCGGCAGTGCTCAGGGATTACTCCTGACTCTGTTCAGAAATCGCTCCTGGCAGGCTCAGGGGACCATATGGGATGCCGGGGTTCAAACCACCGACCTTCTGCATGCAAGGCAAATGTCTTACCTTCATGCTATCTCTCCAGCCCTTATCCTTATCCTTCTTAATTCATTTTTTTTTTTTTTTTGGTTTTTGGGCCACACCGGCAGTGCTCATGGGTTACTCCTGGCTGTCTGCTCAGAAATAGCTCCTGGCCGGCACGGGGGACCATATGGGACACCGGGATTCGAACCAGCTACCTTTGGTCCTGGATCGGCTGCTTGCAAGGCAAACGCCGCTGTGCTATCTCTCCGGGCCCTCTTAATTCATTTTTTAACATGAATCCTCCAGTTTCATCTAAGTTGCAACACATGTCAAGATTTCACTCTTCTGGGGCTGGAGAGATAGCATAGAGGTAAGGCGTTTGCCTTTCATGCAGAAGGTCGATGGTTAGAATCCCGGCATCCCATATGGTCCCCCAAGCCTTCCAGGAGCGATTTCTGAGCATAGAGCCAGGCGTAACCCCTGAGTGCTGCCAGGTGTGTGTTGAAAACCAAAAAAAAAAAAAAAAAGATTTCACTCTTCCTTATAAGTTGAATAATGTTTCACAGTATATAATATCACACTATTTGCATATCTACAGATTCTTTGTTCATTTGTCTACTGTAGGATATTCAGATTGTTTCCATATCCTGGCTATTGTACTCAGTGCTGCAAGAACGTAGGTGTGTATACAACTTATTAAATTACTGCTTTTGGGGCTGGAAAGATAGCACATCGGTAGGGTATTTGCCTTGCACGCTGCCCAGCTGGAACAGACTCGGGTTTGATCCTCGGAATCCCATATGGTCCCTAGCCTGCCAGGAGTGATTTCTGAGTGCAGAGCCAGGAGTAACCCCTGAGACCACCGGGTATGGCCCCCAAACAAAAAAACCCCACAATCCCCCCCCAAAAAAAAAACCAAATAAATCACTGTTTTTGTATCTTGGCAGTAGATTCTAAGAAGTGGAATCGCAGGGTTGCATAGAAGCGCTAGTCTGATGTTTTTGGAAGACTGTATTGTTTTCCTTGGAGTCTGACCAGATGGCATTTCCAGAAACAGAGAGTGAGGAGGGTTCCTTTCTCATCACATTCCTACTAGCACTAGTTGTTTTCTAGTCTTTTTGATTTTTGTTCTGACAGATGTGAGATAATATTTTATTTTTACTTTGATTTTTATTTCCTGATAACAAGTGATCAGGATTTTTTTCCATATTTCTTTGGGACAACTGTTTGTCATTTTTTTTGTTTATTTGGGGGGTCACATGTGACTATACTCTTGCTCTGTGCTCTGGGGTGACTTCTGGTGTGCTCAAGGTAGTGGGAGTCTAACTTGATTTGGCTGTGTGCAAAGCAAATACCTTAGCTGCTGTGCTGTCTTCAGCCCTATTTGTCATTTTAGGGGGAAATGTCTGATCATCTCCTACCCCATCCCCAATTTTTTGGTTTGTTTTTGGGCTACACCCAGTTGTGGTCATGGCTTACCTCCCAGCTCTACACTTGGGAATCACTCCCAAGACCATATGAGATGCCAGGGATGAATACCAGATCAGCTGTGTCTGATATAAATGTCCCACCTGCTGAACTATGGCTTCAGCCCCTCCACATCCTTTTTTAGAAAAGAAAATTTGTTTTAATTGAGATGACATTTTTTACAGAAATATAAATGCTTATTTATAGGGGAAATCGCACTTGGCAGTGCTCAGGGTTTATTCCTGGCTCTGCAATCAGGGTTTACTACTGACAGTGTTCAGAGGACCATATGTGATGCCAGGGATTGAATCCTTGGCCATATTCATGAGAAACAACATATCTGCTATGCTATCACTCTGGCCTAAAATGTTTATGATTTTTTTTTTCTTTTTGGTTTTTGGGTCACACCCGGTACGCTCAGGGGTTACTCCTGGCTATGCGCTCAGAAGTCGCTCCTGGCTTGGGGGACCATATGGGACACCGGGGATCGAACCGAGGTCCAGCCAAGGCTAGCGCAGGCAAGGCAGGCACCTTACCTCTAGCGCCACCGCCCGGCCCCATGTTTATGATTTTTTATTTTGGTTTTGGGCCACACCTAGTCACGATCAGGGGTTATTCCTAGCTATGTGCTCAGAAATCGCCCCTGGTTTGGGGGGCCACATGGGACTCTGGGGATCCAACCAAGGTCTGTCCTGGGTCAGCTGCGTGCAAAACAAATGCCCTACTGCTGTGCGATTAACTCCAGTCCTGAAATGTTTATGATTTTATGAGCACAATATTACCATACCATGCCCACCACCAAATATTCTACCATAGTCCATTGTACCTTTTTAGTGGACTTCCCCAGCACTTGGTAACATCAGTTCAGTGTTTATTTTTATTGAACATTATCTGTTTTCTTGCCTTTCTTTCTGATATTTGTATTTTTTCCTCTGTCTTATTTCACTTACTTTACCCTCCAACTCCATTCACACTATAGCAAAAGGCAAGATTTCATATATTTTTATAACTGAGTAATTCCATTATATATATTTTACCACATTTTCTTTACTCACTTATCACTTATTGAGCAAATTGAATTGTTTATTGATGACTCTATTTAGCACTGCAGTAAGTATAGATTTTTTGAGTTAACATTTTTGTCTTCTTTGGATAAATTACTAGGAGTAGACTTACTTATTGTCTGGTTGTTACATTCCTAATTTGGGGGAAACATTCCAATCACTTTTTCATATGAACCAATGTATATTTACTGCTAATCATGAATGATTTTTCTCTCAGCACTTGCTATTTCTGGTATTTTAGATAGAGTCTATTCTCACAAGTGTGAGGTGATAGCTCATTGTGATTTTGATTTGCATGTTCCTGATCCAGTGTTGGTGAACTTTTTTTTTCAGGTGACCATTGGCCATTTATATTGGCTGTCATCTTTGGAGAAACGTTTGTTCAGCTCTTCTCTCCAAGCTTTGGCTTTTTTTTTTTTTTTTTTTTTTTAATTTTTGTGTTGAGTTTTGTGAGTACCTTTATTTATTGTAAATATTAATTTCTTTTTTTTTGGTTTTTGGGCCACACCCAGCAATGCTCAGGGGTTACTCCTGGCTGTCTGCTCAGAAATAGCTCCTGGCAGGCACGGGGGACCATATGGGACACCGGGATTCGAACCAACCACCTTTGGTCCTGGATTGGCTGCTTGCAAGGCAAACATCACTGTGCTATCTCTCCGGGCCCCAAATATTAATTTCTTAAGTTGAGTGATATTTGGTAAGGCACTGACCTTGTACATGGCTAACCTAGCTTTGATCCCTGGCATCTCATATGGATCCTTCAGCTTCAGAAAACATTAGCTCTTTGTCAGATGTATGGTATAAGAATATTTTCTCTCATTCAGTAGGAAGTTTTATTTATTTATATTTTGGGGAAGTATTTTATTTTTTTTTTTTTTTTTTTTTTTTTTTTTTTTTTTGGTTTTTGGGCCACACCCTGTGACACTCAGGGGTTACTCCTGGCTATGTGCTCAGAAGTTGCTCCTGGCTTCTTGGGGGACCATATGGGACGCCGGGGGATCGAACCGCGGTCTGTCCTAGGCTATCGCAGGCAAGGCAGGCACCTTACCTCCAGCGCCACCGCCCGGCCCCGAAGTATTTTATTTTAACGATAGTTTCTTTCACAATGCAAAAGCTTCTTAGTGTGATGTGTTTCATTTGTTTCCATTGCTGCTATTTTCCTCACTAATGGAGTCAAATCACCGAAGATACCATTAAAACCAATATAATATCAGGGAGTGCTTGCCTATATTTTCTTCAAAGCATTTATGACTTTAGTTCTACTATTTAAGTATCTAAAATATCTAATATCATTCTGAATTACTGTGTGAGTGTGGTGTGATATATTGGTCCAATTTCTCTATTTGCATATGCTTATCAGGGTTTCTAACGTCTTGCTGACACCATCAAATAGAACAACACTTATCACAGTGCCACTGAGTGTAATAAATGTGTAATAGTCTTTCATATCTCCTCAGATCTCACTGTATATCAGAATATTCATATGGTGGGGGAACAGCTAGAGCTAGAGACCCTACAAATATAAAAAAATATAGCAGAGATTTAAGTAATTTCTCATAAATAATTCAATATCATCTGGGCCCAAGAAAAGGTATAGTGGGTAAGGCACTTGCTTTGCAAGCTTCTGACCTAGGTTCAATCCCCAACACTATATATGGTCCCCCGAACCCCGCCAGGAGTGATTCCTGAGCACAGAGCCAGGAGAACCCTGAGCACTGGTGGATATATTTCAAATCTAAACAAAAAAGAGAAACATGAGAGTATTCATATTGGGGAGAAATATTACAGATGTGGGGAAGTGGTTTAATGAGTGGTCATCTCATTTAGTTAAAGATAGACCTTACAGATAGAATGATTGTATTGAAACTTTATTCATACCTCAAAGCTTACTGTCTGTAAGAGATCTACTTGGGTGGAAGCCATACAAGTGTAAACAATGTGACAAAGCCTGTATTCAGGCCTCTCACTTTAGTCAATATTAGCAAATTCAGTCTGGAGAGAAAACCTACAACTATAAAGAGCATGACAGAGACTACTGGAAATCACATCTTAGAGGCTCTAAAGTGAAAACTCAAAGAACATGCCAAAGCCTTTAAACAGTCTTCAGACCTGACTCAACACCAGGTAATTCACTCTGGAGAGAAAAATCGCAAATATAGAGATTTTGCAAAGTCTTTAACTGGTCCTCAAGCTTTAAGCAGCACCAGAAACATCATACTGGTGAGAAACCTTACAAATGTAAGGAACATGATAACTCTTTCATTATTCCTCATACTTGACTGCATTATAGAATACATGCTAGAAGAAGCAACACACATGTAAAGACGAAGACAAATTCTTTTATTTAAGCCCAATCATTATGAACCATCAGAGAATTTATTTGTTTTGAAGAGAAACAATGCAAAGAATGTCACAAAGCCCATAACCGTCCTTGGCTCTTAGTATGCACTTTTAGTGTTGAAAGAATTACAGCTGACTTTACTATATTTTCCTTAACAAGGGGGTGTACTTTTTGACAAGTTTAGATACATTTAACACAACATTTTTGTGTTAATATTTGAGATTTCTTGAAAGGCAAATATTGTTGATGTACTAGAACTCTTGAATCACTTGATGCTACATGTTTTTGTTTTTGGTTTTGGGAGGTCCTCTTTCAAGTGGTGTTTAGGGGAGCCTGGGATCTTTTGGGCCACACCCGGCGATGCTCAGGGGTTACTCCTGGCTGTCTGCTCAGAAATAGCTCCTGGCAGGCACAGGGGACCATATGGGACACCGGAATTCGAACCAGCCACCTTTAGTCCTGGATTGGCTGCTTGCAAGGCAAACGCCGCTGTGCTATCTCTCCGGGCCCCTAGGATCATTTCTATTGAGATTTGGATAACTGTACTGGTGTTTCAGTGCTAGGGCAATACTGCATTCTTGAGCCCTAGTATTGAAACACCAGTCCAGGAGTAATCTCTGAACACAGAACAGGAGGAAACCCTGAGCACTGCCAGGTGAGGCTCAAAACAAAAACAAAACAGCTAAAACCAGAAGTATAAGAACTTATTGATTTGAGATATTTTACTAATCCAAAGGATGAATAATTTCACAACCCTTCTAGATTCTTTGACAGTTAGTGATCACAATGACACAAGCTCCTAGTTGGAAAGCAAATTTTACTTAGTATATTTATACACAGGGGACCCCAGATACATGAGAGGTTCAAAAGGTGACCAAATTAAATTCTGATACCATCTGAGCCAGTGCAACAGTCCATGTGGCCCTCAACCTGCCAGAGGGTGAGGAGGCAAGACTCTGACAAAATATTTTTAAACCCAATTTAATAAACAGGGAAGGTATAGAGGCCAGGGATTTTATGGCACATCCCTCGGCCAGGGTGAGAGGGACCAGGAGAGATAAGGAGAGATCTGGATTTGGGACCAGGGTAAGGTTGGATTGAGAGCCAAGTACAAAGCACAGGTAAACAAGGTAAAAGGATAAACTATCCAGGGAGATACAATTGAGTCGTGGAGAAATCACAGAGCCAGCCAGTCAGGAATAGAAATTGTTCTCCAGTCCACATCTCCCCCTACTGCCTGCCACTCACAACTGCCACCTTCAATTCCTACCCTAAGCCTCACTCAGGGTAGTGGGGAGGTTGGGGAGAGAAGGAGGTGTGTGTTATACCCCCAACCAAACTGCCAGCTAATGACAGTTGATAAGGGTCTTTCTTAAAGGGGTGGACCCCTTTTCTGATTGGTGTTAAAGGGTTAATACAATAATGTAGGACAAAAAGCCAGGAAATGAAATAGTGGTCTGGGCCTCCAAAGCGGAGAGTAATTCATAGGATATGAAGGAAAAGTGATGTTAATAGATATTAGTGATGGTTATTAGATATTTTTCTTTAATGCTACTTAACTTACTCAAGAAGTAACTTAATCCTCGGGGTCAGAGAGATAGCACAGCGGTAGGCTGTTTGCCTTACACACAGCCGATTCAGGATGAATGGTGGTTCGAATCCTGACATCCCATATAATTCCCCATGCCTGCCAGAGCGGTTTCTGAGCACAGGACCAGGAGTAACCCCTAAGCGCCACCAGTGTGATCCCAAAACAAAACAAAATAACAATAAAAAAGAAGTAACTTAATCCTGAGTAAGGTTCTTTTTTGTTTGTTTGTTTGTTTTGTTTTGTTTTGTTTTTGGGCCACACCCGGCGGTGCTCAGGGGTTACTCCTGGCTGTCTGCCCAGAAATAGCAGGCACGGGGGACCATATATGGGACACCAGGATTCGAACCAACCACCTTTGGTCCTGGATCAGCTGCTTGCAAGGCAAACACCGCTGTGCTATCTCTCCGGGCCCCTGAGTAAGGTTCTTAACTCTGTTCTCATAATTGGAAATCAGAAGGTAGTTAAAGAAGTACCAAGTGTGTCCTTCAATATCATAATTCTTTTTCTTTAGTTTGGTTTTGATTTTGTTTTGAGAGCACACCCAATGGTACTCAGGACTTACTCCTTGATCTGTTCTCAGGTCACTCCTGGTGGACTTGGAGGACCATATGGGGTGCCTGCCTGGGGTCAAACTCAGACTGGCTATGTGCAAAGCAAGTGCTTTATTCATTGAATTATTGCTTGGGCACCAGAATTAAATTTTTTATTTGGCTATTGCTCAAAATAATCCACCCTCCAAATGATACATTTTGGAGAAGCTTGTTCTGACATATACTGCCAATTTCTCATTCAGGGTAAGAAAGAGACAAGATAAAATTTCTGTTATATCTTTAGTAGCATTCCTTGTAAGTGGCGTATTTAGTTTGTGTGGTAGAAATAAATTATGAGAGATTCAGAAAAATGACATTAAATTCATATTTGCTGAATAACTTCATTCTTGAAAACTGGAGAAAAAAAACACTGAGATAAATCCTGATATCAAAAGAGTAGAAATGACTTGAGCCAGTGCTTTTGGACTATGGAACACATATCTCAGTTAAGGATGGAGATGTATTAAGAGAAATATGCTATTGGTTATCTTGTAACTGTGCAAACCTGATAACTATAATTACATAAGAGCCATGGAACAGTTGGCTGCACCTGTAGGCTACATATGATTGCATGCACAGTCCAATGTTGACTGAAGCATCCTTAAGTGGCAGTTGATTCTTGGTTTTTCAAATGTATTTGACTGAGAACTAAATTTGTTTTATATAAGAAAATGAATGGGGGGGGGCTAGAGCAATAGTACAGGGGTTAAGACATTTGCCTTGGGGGGCCGGGCGGTGGCGCTGGAGGTAAGGTGCCTGCCTTGCCTGCGCTAGCCTAGGACGGACCGCGGTTCGATCCCCCGGCGTCCCATATGGTCCCCCAAGAAGCCAGGAGCGACTTCTGAGCGCATAGCCAGGAGTAACCCCTGAGCGTCACAGGGTGTGGCCCAAAAATCAAAAAAAAAAAAAAAAAAAAAAAAAAAGACATTTGCCTTGGATCCTGCTGACCCCTGTTTAATTCCTGGGGGATAAAACACAGATGGTCCCCTCAGCACAATCACCAAGGGTCATCTTTGAGCACAGATCCAGGAATAGACCCTGAGAACCACTGGATATATCTACACCCCACACAACCTCCACAAAAGCAAATAAATTAAGTTTAAGTTCTGTCACTGTTGTGTGATAACTGTGGTCCTGTGATCCCGCCATCAGAATCTATGTTTTGTTTTATTCAAGTATGCTGGTAACAATGTTAATTGTACAAATTTAGCAACTGTGGAATACCTTATTTTTCTCTTTAATTTTTAAAAAATTTAAATCATTGTGATCATTGTGATTAACATAGTTTTCATAGTTGGGTTTTTTATCTTTATGTAAATATCATGATTACAAATATGACTGTAGTTTTATGATTTCAGTCATGTAAAGAACACCCCCCCCCTTCACCAGTGCAAGATTCCCACCACCAATTTCCCAGATCTCCCTCCTCCCCATCCCACCCACACCTGTACTCGAGACAAAATTTCTTTTTTTTTGAAGGGGTCATACTCGGCAGCTCTCAGGGGTTACACCTGGTTCCACGCTCAGAAATCACTCCTGGCAGGCTTGGGGAACCATATGGGATTCCGGGATTCGAACCAATGACCTTCTGCATGAAAGACAAACACCTTACCTCCATGCTATCTCTCTGGCCCCAAGACAGGCTTTCTACTTCACTCATTCATTCATATTGTTAGGATAGTTCTCAATGTAGTTATTTCTCTAACTGCTCTCATCACTCTGTGTGATGAATTTCATGTTGTGAGCTGCACCTTCCAGCCCTCATCTCTTTTGTCTCTGAGAATTATTGCAAAAATGTCTTTCATTTTTATTAAAACCCATAGATGAGTGAGACTATTCTGCGTCTATCTCTCTCCCTCTGACTTATTTCACTCAGCATCATAGACTCCATGTACATCCATGTATAGGAAAATTTCATGACTTCATCTCTCCTGACAGCTGCATAGTATTCCATTGTATATATGTACCACAGTTTCTTTAGCCACTCATCTGTTGAAGGGCATCTTGGTTATTTCCAGAGTCTGGCTATTGTAAATAGTGCTGTAATGAATATAGGTGTGAGGAAGGGATTTTTGTATTGTATTTTTGTGTTCCTCAGATATATCCCTAGGAGTGGTATAGCTTGATCGTATGGGATCTCAATTTCCAGTTTTTGGAGGAATCTCCATATCGCTTTCCACCAGCAGTGAGAAAGAGTTCCTTTCTCTCCACATCCCTGCCAGGACTGCTTGCTTTCCTTCTTTTTGATGTGTGCCAATTTCAGTGGCGTGAGATGGTACCTCATAGTTGTTCTGATTTGCATCTCCCTGACGATTAGTGATGCAGAGCATCTTTTCATGTGCCTTTTGGCCATTTGCATTTCTTCTTTTACAAAGTGTCCGTTCATTTCTTCTCCCCATTTTTTGATGGGATTATATGTTTTTTTCTTGTAAAGTTCTGTCAGTACCTTGTATATTTTGGATATTAGTCCTTTATCTGATGGGTATTTGGTGAATAATTTCTCCCACTCAATGGGTCATAGTTGGGTTTTTGACACACAATGTTTCGGCACCAATCCCACCACCAGTGTCAACCTCCCACCATCAATGGGCCCAAAGTCCATCCCATATCCCCCCCACTCTCATCCTACCAGCGTAACAGGCAGGTTGGCTGTTAAAGTTTGGGTCACATTATTTCACTGTTGTTGACTCTGGCTTGGATATTTAGTCTGTTTTTTCTTTTTTTGTTGTTGTTGTTCTTGTTTTTTTTTTGGGGGGGGGGCACACCCAGTGACTCTCAGGGGTTACTCCTGGCTATACGCTCAGAAATTGCTCCTGGCTTTGGGGACCATATGGGATGCCGGGGGATTGAACCCTGGTCCGTCCTAGGCTAGCCCAGGCAAGGCAGATGCCTTACTGCTTGCACCACCACTCTGGCCCCGAGTTCTGTCTTTTCTTTTTTTTTTTTTTTTGGTTTTTGGGCCACACCCGTTTGATGCTCAGGGGTTACTCCTGGCTATGCACTCAGAAATCGCCCCTGGCTTGGGGGGACCATATGGGACACCGGTGGATCGAACCGTGGTCCGTCCTACACTAGCACTTGCAAGGCAGACACCTTACCTCTAGCGCCACCTTCCCGGCCCGAGTTCTGTCTTTTCTTAACCTCACCAATATACCTGAGACCCTTGGGCTTTTGTCCTCTGTTACTTCACATTTGCCTTTATCATTCTTCTTCTTCTTCTTCTTCTTCTTCTTCTTCTTCTTCTTCTTCTTCTTCTTCTTCTTCTTCTTCTTCTTCTTCTTCTTCTTCTTCTTCTTTTTCTTCTTCTTCTTCTTTCTTCTTCTTCTTCTGCTTCTTCTTCTTCCTTCTTCTTCCTTCTTCTTCTTCTTCGTCTTCTTCCTTCTTCTTCTTCTTCTTCTTCTTCTTCTTCTTCTTCTTCTTCTTCTTCTTCTTCTTCTTCTTCTTCTTCTTCTTCTTCTTCTTCTTCTTCTTCTTCTTCTTCTTCTTCTTCTTCTGACTTACTTCATTTAACAAAACATCTTCCAATTTCATCCGTATTACAGCAAACTGCATGATAGCATCATTCCTTATAGCTATGTAGTTGGAAAACTTTCTTTAATGAATTTTTTTTTTTGGGATAGGGTCACACCTGGCAGTGCTCAGTGTTTATTTCTGGCTCTGTACTTAGGAGTAGCTCCTGGAAAGCTCAGGAGATCATATGGAACACCAGGGATAGAATTCAAATTGGCTTCATATAAGACAAGCACCCTACCTGTCCCTATCAATCTGGTCCAATCTAATAATATTTTTTTCACAGTTGCCTTGCACCCAAATTGTACTCAGATATATTATTTCTGTATAGTACATTTTCTAAACATCTGTACTGTATGCAGACATAAGGTGAATTAATATTATACTGAAGTTTTATAGGAGAACCATTAGAATTGTGTCAATACTAATTATGAATGATCATTTATAAAGCCTTGATCTGTTAACATCAGACACTTTCTTTTTTTTGGGGGGGGGGGTCACATCCAGAAGTGCTTAGGGATTACTCCTGGCTGTATGCTCAGAAATCGCTCCTGGCAGGTTCAGGGGACCATATGGGATGCCATATGGGATTCGAACCACTGTCCTTCTGCATGCAAGGTAAATGCTCTACCTCTATGCTATCTCTACAGCCCCTAAATTTTTTTTTGGCACCGGGCACTTTCTAGGACTACAGAATATATACAAATGTGGGGCCAGACTGGTAGTACATCAGGTAGGGTGCTTGTCTTGCATGTGGCAGACATGGGTTTGGTTCCCTGCATATGGTTCCCTAAGCAACGCCAAAGATAATTCATGAGTGCAGAGCCAGGAGTGACTATGTGAGCATCACCAGGTATTGCCTCCCCCCAAAAAAGCCATTCAGATTATTTGGGGTTTGATTTATTTTGGATATAATGCATAAATTATAATGCATAACTGTTAAGTATAATAAATATATTAAACTAAGGGAAAACTTTTAGGAGCACAAGCCATGAAGGATGAAATATATATGCATATACATGTGATTTTGTCTATGTAATTCCTCCTATCAGAAGATATATCTTAGATCAAACATACCACAAAATGTATTAGTTTGGGGCCAGAGAGATAGCATGGAGGTAAGGCGTTTGCCTTGCATGCAGAAAGTTGATGGTTCGAATCCCGGCATCCCATATGGTCCCCTGAGCCTGCTAGGAGTAACCCCTGAGTGCTGCCAGGTGTGACCCAAAAAAACAACAACAACAAAAAATGTATTAGTTTTCATATTGACCAGCAGTTAATGAGGTTCATAGCTTGCATGCACATTTTTCTGTGAATTTCACTTCTGCCTCTGATGGTTGTATGGTCCTTTCAGGCATTGATTTACCTTTCTTACAGAATTTTGAAGGTTGCATATATTTTTTGACAATATGATTAATTTTGACATAATTATTAAATTATTCTTGATACATTTTGTCTATTTTCTTGTGTCTTTCTAAAGGATTTCAATTTTTATATTGATATGAGTTCTATTTATGCTGTATCTTTTAGATCAGGGGTCTCAAACTCAATTTAGCTGGGGGCTGCAGGAGGCAAAGTCGGGGTGAGGCAGGGCCGCATAAGGGATTTCGCTTACCAAATATTCGCAATAAAAAATCGCATTAGTGGGCCCGGAGAAATAGCACAGAGGTGTTTGTCTTGCAAGCAGCTGATCCAGGACCTAAGGTGGTTGGTTCGAATCCCCGTGTCCCATATGGTCCCCCGTGCCTGCCAGGAGCTATTTCTGAGCAGACAGCCAGGAGTAACTCCTGAGCACCATTGGGTGTGGCCCAAAAACTAAAAACCAAAAACCAAAAAAAAAAAAAAAATCGCATTAGTAAGAAAAAAATCTCAAAAAATCGCATTAAACATTTTCATACCCCAAACGGAACTGCTTGGGGTATGTGAATGTTTAATGTGATTTTTTTCTTACTAATGCGATTTTTATTGTGATTATTCGGTAAGCGAATAATTGCGAATACTGTGATATTTGAAGGCTGGCTGCGGGCCACAAAATGTTGTACGGAGGGCCGCAAACGGCCCGCGGGCCACAAGTTTGAGACCCCTGTTTTAGATGATTATCTTTAAAAAAATTTTTATGTTGGGCCATCACTGGCAGTATTAAGTGGCTGCTCCTAGCTCTTCACGTAGGAATCACTCCTGGCAGTGATGAGGGGACCATATGGGATGCTGGGATCGAATTCAGATCAGCCATGTGCAAGGAAAGCTCCCTACTTGCTGTACTATTATTCTGGCCCCTAAAATTCAATGTCTAAATTTTCTTTTACTCTTTATGTTATTATCTTTGGTCTATGGGAACTACGTTCCTGTTTTGAACCATAGAGATGTTTTTTTGTTTTAATTTTTCTTCAATAAAGTTAATTATGAAACGATAGCTAGTAGATTGGAGAGACAGTGTAGTGGGTAGACATTTACCAACCCAGGATCTTTCCCAGCATCATATATGTTTCCCCCAGAGTACTGACAGGAATGATCCCTGAGCACAGAGCTGAGAGTAAACCCTGAGCACCAACATTGTGGATACCCCCCTGTAACTCCACCCTGGATTTAGGTGTACTTATCTGAGACCCGCCCATTTCTGGGAGGGGTCTTGGGAACTGAATATTAGGTGTGACCTTACCTGCAAGACCCCGCCCATTCCTGGGAGGGGTCTTGGAATAGGTAGATAAACCCTGGAGCCAAGGGATTAGGGGTCTGCCCTGCTGCGCTCTCTGGCTTTTAGGTGTTGGCCTCTTTTGGTCTTTGACCAGGATGGAGGTGAAAGGAAGATGGCTGAAAGGAGTTAAGATGCAGGGCTAAGAATGGCTGAATGCTTGAAAGGTTATGAGATAGGCCACACACATGTGGTGGATAGGGCATGAATAAAGATGATGCTTCCTGATGCCTGCCTGTGAGTGAGTCTTAATTCCTCCGATTACCTGGGCCTGGGACCCGCCAGCTGGATGGGGATCGCGGACTGGGATGGCATCCACTTCCATCCAGCCCCATCATTAATTATTTAATGCAACACCCCCCCAAAAAATAAACCATCTTGAATCCATCAGCAAATCTAGTCTTGTTGCAGTGATGTTGCCAAATCACAGGACTTTTGATCTGTAACTGCTGAACAGGTAGGTGCTTGTCTTTACTTAACAGTATCTGCCTGGTGGACAGGCAGATGCTGGTGTCGACTCCTGGTGGTTCACACTTGAATGTCCTACCAGACAAATTTTACTGACAAAATGACTCTTTTTTTCCCCCAAAATTTCATATCATGCTTATTTGGTGCCATCTGATCAAGAAGAGCACTATTAATGGAGCTGCCAGGTGAAGAGAAACAAATCACAGTGCCTGTGACAACATGATATAGGAGGAATATTATTATTATTATTATTATTATTATTATTATTATTATTATTTTGGTTTTTGGGCCACACCCAAAAACTCAGGGGTTACTCCTGGCTGTCTGCTCAGAAATAGCTCCTGGCAGGCACGGGGGACCATATGGGACACCGGGATTCGAACCAACCACCTTTGGTCCTGGATCGGCTGCTTGCAAGGCAAACACTGCTGTGCTGGGCCCGAGAAGGAATATTATTTTTATTACAACTCAGGCAAAGGTAGGAAGACAGCAAAGGGCTGCTGGAACAGGTCCCTAAATCTGAGATTAAGGTCAACAGATGTTTGGAATCATCCCTTATTCCTTGGATTCTTCAGCTCCTTGTTCTTCAGTGAGTGACTGAACCACCGAGCCTCCTCCTTGTCCACTATCTATTCTGTATACTTACCAAATTTATCTACGCTAACACCAAAGTTTTCAGATCAAACTCAAGCTATTCCAGGGAGGAAAGTCATTTCAAATAGAATAGTTCAATAGACCAGGTAGAGGGAGGCGTCTACTCTGCTAGGCAAGACTGTGCTTACTCTCAGCAAGAAGTAATTACAGAAGAATGTGACCTCTTCACTAATTCCCAGGAGATATCTTGAGCAAGAATTCTCTCACGAGGAAGTTTTTAGGGAGTCCAAACCCATCCACTCTTGTCCTGCTTCAAAACTCTTGACTAAACTGTCTCATAAAACAATCTTCTAATGCCAAAGCCTGAACTAGCAACCACCTACTAGAACTGCCAGAAAGGAACCTGGCAGAGATTCAGAGGAGGAGGCAACATTTTATAATAGACCTTGACCAGATCATTCCTGACTGAGAAATGTGCGTGACAGACGAAATGTGGGCATAATCAAGCTGGTGGCCTGTGACCACAGAAAGAACTGATCTGTCTCTGTCGCTCTCTCTCTCTCTCTCTCTCTCTCTCTCTCTCTCTCTCTCTCTCTCTCTCTCTCTCTCTCTCTCTCTCTCTCTCTCTCTCAGGTTTTACTTTGTACAGACAAGTGGGGTTTTTTTTTGGGGGGGTCACACCCAGCATTACTCAGGGGTTACTCCTGGCTTTATGCTCAGAAATAGCCTCAATAGGCTCAAAGGACCATTTGGGATGCTGGGATTCGAACCACCATCCTTCTGCATGAAAGGCAAATGCCCCACCTCCATGCTATCTCTCAGGCCCCCAAGGCAAGTGTTCTACCTGCTGTACTATCACTCCAAACCCAAATGCAGATCCCTCTTTAATCCCTGAAACTGTGGATCACCATGTGGAACAATCTCTCCTAAGGCCCCATATTCCTATTGCTCACCACTTAAGTATCCCTTTCCAGACAGTCTCTTGTGTTTTCAGTCTGAGTCTGCTCAGATGAATCTACTTGAATGTTAGACAAGAGGCACCCTAGGGACCCTAAGAAGGACCTCCCTTTAATTCTTCTACAAATTTTGTATTTAAGGTAGTCATTTTATTTTCTTTTTTTTTTCTTTTTTTTTTTTTTTTTGGTTTTTTTGGGCCACACCCGGCATTGCTCAGGGGTTACTCCTGGCTGTCTGCTCAGAAATAACTCCTGGCAGGCACGGGGGACCATATGGGACACCGGGATTCGAACCAACCACCTTTGGTCCTGGATCGGCTGCTTGCAAGGCAAACGCCGCTGTGCTATCTCTCCGGGCCCTCATTTTATTTTCTTATTTATTTTTTATTTTTCGGTTTTGGGGCCACATCTGGCGGTGCTCAGAGGTTATTCCTGGCTTTGCACTCAGAAATCGCTCCTAATAGGTTCAGAGAACCATATGAGATTATGGGTATCGAATCCGGGTTTGTCCTGCATGCAAAGCAAATGCCCTACCACTGTGTGGGTGCTATCACTCGGCCCCAAGGTAGTCATTTTATTGCTGTCTTTATACATTTATTTCCTTTATTTTAGTCTAAAATAATCACTCAAATAATTTTATTTTCAAAATATTTGTATTCAGGGACAGGGCATAAAAATATTTGTATTCGGGGCCGGGTAGGTGGCGCTGGAGGTAAGGTGTCTGCCTTGCAAGCGCTAGCCAAGGAAGGACCTCGGTTCGATCCCCCGGCGTCCCATATGGTCCCCCCAAGCCAGGGGCGATTTCTGAGCACATAGCCAGGAGTAACCCCTAAGCGTCAAACGGGTGTGGCCCAAAAACCAAAAAAAAAAAAATATTTGTATTCAACTAGATTTTATTTTTGGGAGGTTTGGGTCACACTCATTTATGAACAGGGATTACGCCTGGTGGTACTTGGGGGACCATATTAGATGTCAGGTATCAAACCAAGATTGCTGCACACAAGGCAAGTAAGTGCCTTGCCTGCTGTGCTACCTTCTTGGTCCTGACTTTTTGTGTTTCTAACAAACTCCTTGCTGTGGATGTCCACAAACTGTACTTGAGCTAAAAAGGCATAGCCCTTACCCCGATCCAGAACTTTGGAATTTAGATCTCCATTTAAAGTTTGAGAAAAGCTCATTACAGTGGTCTACAGCATTTATCACTCTTTCTATATATGAGAGATACCAGAAACCTCAAGTAAATCTGACTTCTAGGTCCTGATCAGATGGATCAGATAAAAGAGGAACTGCGGACTAGATCATATGAAAATGAAAACAAGACTTCTAGATTCTGACAGTAGAATGGGGATTACTGGAAGGGTAATAGGCAGGAACGTAAGCTGAGAGAAGGGACCAGTTTTATGGTGATGAATGGAAACTAGTCTTTTGATGGAGATCATAATGTACAGATGTTAATATGTATATAGCAGGACACTTGAAATGTAAGCAATGCACTGTTATCACAAGGGGGGGGGGGTAAATAACGCAAAGAAATAAAAATTCTCAGATGTGGTAGAAAAACAAATCCTCAAAGATATTCCTGAGCTAGCAATTAGAACCTGGCATTGTTTTCCAGAAATAAAACGATAGAGAGGTGAGTGTTCACAGGAGAAACAGGTGAAGAAGACCAGTCCAGTCAATTCCTTGAACAGTGGACAAACAAAAGGAACCAAGCTTATTTCTCAAGAGTAGCAGAGCCCCTGGTACAGATCCTAAGTCTCAGAGAGGGAGAGTCAGAGAACCCTGATCCTATGACTGTCAAGAGTTGCTGATTCACTGCTGGAGGCCAGCACCTCAAATAGTTTCCTCCCATGAAGTTGTGACTGACTTGACCATCCTTGGGAGCTTTTGTTTTCTGTTGAGCACAGAATGAAAATGCTATCCCCTGAGTCATTCTACGGTTCGGTTCAGCTTCTTGGCTGACAGCCAGGGAGAAGGCACCATGGAGAGGCTTCCGAGAGTGGGACAAAATAGGGGACTGATGACTCTTACCCTGTTCTGCGCTCACCCAGCTCATGCAAGGGTGCTTCTGGTTATGCAGGATTCAGGTCTGGGGTACAGTAAAAAGGATGTGTGAAGCAAGGGCCTGGGAGTCCCTTTGCTTACAAAATCCTCCTTCTTTTGCCTCCACCAGCTGAAGCTATAGAGGCGGTAAAGGACACTCAAAGGGCAAATGAGTAAGTGTGTGTGTGTGTGTGTGTGTGTGTGTGTGTGTGTGTGTGTGTGTGTGTGTGTGTGTGGTATGTATGAGTGAGTGGGGTGGGAAGAGAAGGAAGACAAATGGTGTATTCTTTTTTTTCCAAATCGCTATTTTAAGAACAATGATTGGCATACAGAAGATATACACTAGCATAAAATAAACTTTCAATAAAAGCATTAAAATCTGTTATAAATTAATTTATGAAATAGGTATTTGGGATATGTGATTCTTTTTTGGGGTCACACCTGGCAGCACTCAGGGGTTACTCCTGGCTCTGTACTCAGAAATCGCGCCTGGCATGCATGGGGGACCATATGGGATGACGGGATTTGAATCACCATCCGTCCTGAGTTGGCTGCATGCAAGACAAACGCCTTGCCTCTGTGCTATTTCTCTGGCCCCAGTTTGTCGTTTTATTTTAATTTTTATGGGAGTATATGTGATTTTTTCTTTTTTTCTTTTTTTTTTTTTGGCCACACCCGGCGTTGCTCAGGGGCTACTCCTTCCTGGCTGTCTGCTCAGAAATAGCTCCTGGCAGGCACGGGGGACCCTATGGGACACTGGGATTCGAACCAACCACCTTAGGTCCTGGATCAGCTGCTTGCAAGGCAAACGCTGCTGTGCTATCTCTCCGGGCCCCGTATGTGTGATTTTTAACTTAGATATTACTCTTCTTATTGCCATCCCCCTCCCATCAAAACAAGAAAAATCTCATAGTCTGGTCCAGATTAAAGCCACTGGGCTCTCACCCAGGGACCTAGTCCAACCTGCACAGTGAAAATTTAAGGGCCAGTCAAAGAAGTGACGTCTAGGAAAAGGTCTGTTAGAGACCCAGTGTCCAGTCATGTATCAGAAAACAAGTAGCCCTCCTTGTGCAACGTTTCAGGTTATGTAGGCACAGGAATAAAGTAAATCTATGTAATATTTATGGTATTTCTAAGAAAGGGGAAATGTTGGGGCCACTAAGTCTAGTTATATTCATATTTAGCAGTTACACTAGTGTAATCATCTGGCCATTGCCATGGCAACTGTAAACTGTCTTGCACTAGTGGGGGCGATTTTACTATGCAATTTATCATATTGGGTCTAGAATGAAGTTTGAAGTGACTTGTCCATCTTAGATTTCTTTTGTCTTTTTTTCCCCTGAGGCTTTGGGCCACATCTGGCATTGCTCAAGAGTTACTCCTGGCTCTGCGGCTCTGCTCTCAGGAATTACTCTTGGGATGCTCAGGGGATGCTGGGGATTGAACTCAGTTGGCCATGTGCAAGGCAAGTGCTCTGCTAGCTGTTCTATCCCTCCAGTCTCCCATTTTTTTCTCCTCAGAGCTTGTAAGTAGTGCTTAGAACCTGGCTCAAGCCCTGGAATTCTGGACCAATCAGGCTAGTGATTTCATGGAAGAGCCCAAAGATGTGGGATTTGGGAACCTTAAGGTGCAGGGTCCAACTGGGGTCATTCCCATGCATAGCAAAAAACTTTACCTACTGTACTGTTTCTCTGCCCCCATAATCGATTTTCTTTTTTTGTCACATCCAGCAGTGCTCAGAGCTTAATCCTAGTTCTGTGCTCAGGGATCACTCCTGGCAGAGCTCGAGGGACCATAGGAGGTACTGGGTTGCTTGAGCGTATGGGGTGCTCAAGTCAGCAGTGTTGCAAACCGAATGCCCGGTCTACTGTAATACTGTCCCAATCCAGTCCATTTTGAGTTCTTCCCTTCCTCCTTTCTCTTCCTTCCAAAACCTCCACAGGATTCTGCCCTGCATCTGCCTTACTGTGGGCTCTCGGTCAGAATGGGCTCATTTCCTTGACCCACAGTGTGAGTTTGTGGGGCCCCACAAACTGCTGTAGGTTTGAGTGTAGATAGTGCTAAAAGATGTGGGGGTGGGTGGGTGGTAAAACCCAACAGGCCCTTCCTGTCATATTCCTCTCCTAGATAGAGAAACTGAGGCTCTAAAGATTCTTCCCAGTGTCAGCTATATGTGATTAAGGGAGTGTATATGAGTGTTTGAAGAGTGTATATATGAGAGAATATTTGAAGGGTGTATATATGAGAGTTTGTGAGGAAATGTTTGAATGTTTGAAGAGTGTATATATGAGAGTTTGTGAGGAAATGCGTGAATGCATGTGTGTAAGTGTGGTGAGTGGGTCTGTGAGTCAGCGGGTGAACAGGTCAGGTCTGAGGCAACCACAGAAATCAGACACCTGCCTCAGAGCTTTTCTGTCCATTTTTATTTTAAAGGAAAACAAAAACAAAAACAACAGTGCAAAACCCATTCTCCAGTGTCAGCCATGCCCACCCCCACCCCACCCCCCTGCCCCACTGGGGCCTGACTTTTCCTCCCACTCAGCACCCCTTCCCTGCTCATGGCTGGGGGCTCCACCTCCCTGGAGTGCCAGATCCCAGGGGGCAGTGGGAGGGAGGAAGGAACTGGGGGGCGGGCCCCTGATCTGCCTGCCCCCCACCCCAGGTCTCCAGCCACGGCACTGGGTAACCTTCTTGGCTCTCATCAACCCTTCTCTACCTTGTCACTAGCCTGGGGGGCACTGATCTGGGGGAGCCCTGTCCATACCCCTCTTTGCCCCGGGGCCGGCTCGGGGCTCTCCTCACTGAGGCTGGGGACAGTTCTTCACTCCCTCCATGGTTAGGGAGAGCAGTGAGACCCCCAGGTTTGAAATACCGTAATGAAAGCAGGGGAGGGGCCAGAGGGGGCTGTAGGCCTAATAAATTATTAGCATTGATTTTAGTGTCCATGGGGTGGGACGGTGGGGCGGCCTCCAGGGCCCCCCTCACTGGTGAATCTCGTTCTCTATGAGGCTGTCCTCACAGGACTGGAAGTCTGTGTCTGTGAGCCCATCGGGCGGCATGAGCAGCTCCTCATCCTGGGATGAGGTAGAGGGGGGCTCGTCCCCCGAGCTGGTGGGAGCCCCGTCCCCATCTGCCTCTGAGTCCTGCAGCACCTGAGCGATGTATTTCTGTGGTGGGAGAGGGGGTGCCGGGATGCTCAGGCCAGCAGCGGCTGGAAGCAGCCCCTGGCCCAAGGCCAGAGACCAAAGGCCACTCCAGAAGACCTGGCAGGACCCCTGCTTGGGAATGAGGCTCAGTCGAGCCCCCTTCTGAATCAAGGTACTCACCGCAGATTTGAGGACAACAGCAGCAGCGGGGGGCCGGCCATTGCTTCTGGGGTCCACGGTATCTGTCTCCGTGTGCTCAATCTTGAGGGGGCCCAGAGAGTCAGGGAGTGTTTGGGAAGCCTGCTGCCATTCCATCCTCAGCCACAACCACGACCCCACATAGCAACCCACACAGCACCCAGCTCCCTTACCCCTTAGCTCTCAAGCATCCCCTCCCTGCTCCCCGCCATGACCTTGTGTCCCCCACCTTGTAGTTGTGGGCACTGAGGTATTTGAAGTGTCCGAAGCAGACATGGCAGAGGCAGATGACAATGGTGATAACCAGGACCACGAATGTGAACATGGACGTGGGGGCGAGAAAGCCTGGAGAGGGGAGCCACAGGTGGCGCCTCGCTTGCTGCTCTGGGGGTACTTCTGGGGTCCCCCGCCCCCTCCATGTGCCCCCCTCACCCAGGACTGCCCTGTCCTGCCTGGGGCCTGGCGGCCCTCACCAGTGCGCATGGTGGAGAAGAAGAGCAGCCAGAAGAGGCAGAGGATGGGTGCGGCCACCACTTGGTTCACAGCCCCCGAGTGGATCTTCTTGTCCAGCTTGGCCGGCAGGTAGGCGTAGTAGAGATTGTACCTGTCTACCAGGTGCTTCAGCAGCATATACATGAGCCCTGGAGGAGCACATGCCCTACCCTCGGAACCAGTGCGCCCTGCTGCGTGCCATCCCCTGGCACCTGCCAGGACGGCGCCCCTGAGCCCACTGGCTCCATTGACAGAGGCGGATCACATTACCGAGTGACTGGGATGGCAGAGCAGGCACCTCTGTGTTGCCCACCCAGTCCCAGGCCCCTTTTGAGGCGAGGACTCCTATTTGGGAGCCTGCCAGTGGTACCCAACGGCATCCGTCGCAGAGCCCAGCCTTTGTTTCTGCCTGTCTGTTAGTGGAGATTGGCGACCTGGAGACTGAGTCTACGTCCCTGGAGGCTCAGGGCGGTGGGAGCTTCTGTCATAGATGTGGTTGTGTGGGCCAAGTGGGACCTTTGATATCAGGGAGGCTACTGAAGGGGTTGGGACCTGCTTGGGACAGTGGAACCCAAAAGTTGGAAGAAAACGGTGAGATTTCTCCAGAAGAGGGGGCCCTTTGGCCCAAGTTTGCCTCAACAGGGGGTGTCTTCCCTAGTGGCAAGGGACAAAACCCAACCAGGAGTCCCAAGGCCTCTCCTAAACTTAAGTATCTGTTGGACAGGTGGTATGAGTCTTGGCGGGGAGTGTGTGTGCACCTTGGTGGGTGAAGGCCCTGAGTATGGGGAGATGGCTGTGTTGGGGTGACTGCCCAGGTGCCCAGCATACTGGCGGGCTCCAGCCTGAATGTCGTGGCATTTCCCCCTCCACCCACTCCAGGCCAGACCCCCGACTAGGCCAGGGACCGGGCGGGAGGCCTGACGGGCCGGCCTCCCAGCCGGGGCCCTGTCCACTCGGGGGGGCCTGCTTACTGGGGCAGGACAAGTGAGGTCTTGGGTCCCCCCGAGCAGGGCCCAGGTCCCGGCGCGGCGGTGCCTACCGAAGGGCACGATGATGGGGCAGGTGATACTGTAGGTCATGACCACCGTGAAGACGCACATCATCCAGGCGTAGGCTGCGCCAAACTGGAACTCGTAGGCCTGATGCTGGGGGGGAGATGGGCAGGAGGGTGGCTCAGGGAGGGGCGGGCGAGCGGCCTGGAGGGCACAGGGCAGGCGGGGAGGGTGCCAGGAAGGAAGCCTGGGGTTGGGTGTTCAAGCATGTGGAAGGAGCTGTGGCAGAGGGAGCTGTGAATGCGGCAGGAAGGGCCTTGAGAAGGTTGGGGGGCTGGCAGGTGGCAGATCAGCAGGGAGAGGGAGGCAGCCTGAGGGACGGATGGGGTGCTCCAGAGTCCTTGTGTGAGGTTAGGAGAAGAAAACCCTAGTCTAGGGACCTGCTCTGCAATTCCACCCCACCCCAAACTCCCATCCTAGAATCAATCCTAGGACTGTCAGGGCCTCCTGAGTTGGCTCTGCAGAACCACTGCTAGACATGTGGGTCGACTTACTGCCTTAGTTTGCTGGGAACTCCTCCAAGTCCCAGTCCCACCAAGCACCCCCCTTCCCACCCAGCTGCCCACAACTGCTGCACTTTCTGGCTGAGCCCACCAGGGGCCGTTGCAGGCCGCCGCGGAGCCAGGCGGCCCTACCCGCTTCACGTTGCGCCTCTCGGCCGCTGAGCGCGCCAGGCAGAGACGGATCATGTACATGAGCAGGCCCGGGATGCGCAGCAGGTCCATGGCGTTGCCGATAAAGGCCGAGGCAATGACGTAGTTCACGAAGAAGGCGCCGTTGTCCGGCAGGAAGACGCACCTGTGGGCACCACGTGCTCCAGCATTGACTCGTGGGGTCACCACCAGCATGACATGACAGTAGAGCACATCTGCACCCACACTCCACCCCGGCACCGGCACCCCCAAGCTCCCCCAGTGTGAAGCCCAGAGTCAGCTGACACCCCCAAGGTCAGTCCCAGCCCTTTCCGTGTGAGTGGACACAGCTCCAGTGTGACCCAACACCCCTAGAATCTGCATCCCATTAGGACCCACAAATAATATTGTCCTGGGACATGACTGTCCCAAGATCTCACAGAGGACCCCACAAAGTGAATACCCCAAAGACCTCAAAGAGTGTGAGCCCATGAACACCCAGAAGTTCCCCCCACTTAGAGCAGAACTCGAGTCCTCCCAATATGAACTCCAGACCCCCCCTTTCTACCGAGTTTTGGGAGGTCCAGGAGACTTTGTCAGTACCGGCGTGGTAGTACCCCAAATGTGAGCCCAAGATTACTTCAGGGCACAAGAGTAACACTCCCCCCCACCCCAGGACTTATAAACCCATTCATCACAGGTGCCCTGAGAAAGTGCCCTTCTGTCTCTTCAAAGGGATTCCCCAGTGCAGGTCTCTGCCCATTGCCAGCTCCAGTCACACCCCTGAATAATACCTTGGAGCTTCCGAGGTGCCCAGAACTTGCACCCTGGAACACTCCAGAATGTGAGCCCAGAGTCCTCCAGAGACACCTCAGAATCCTTCCACAGGGAGCCAAAGTGATGGCACAGCCGGGTAGGGCGTTTGCCTTGCATACGACCTACCCAGGTTTGATTTCCGGCACTCCGTATGGTACCCTGAGCACTACCAGGAGTAATCCCTAAGCACCAGGTGTGACCCCAAGTGGAAAAAAAACCCAAATATAAAAAAGAATCTATAGGGCCCGGAGAGATAACACAGCGGCGTTTGCCTTGCAAGCAGTCGATCCAGGACCAAAGGTGGTTGGTTCGAATCCTGGTGTCCCATAGGGTCCCCCTTGCCTGCCAGGAGCTATTTCTGAGCAGACAGCCAGGAGTAACCCCTGAGCACCGCCGGGTGTGGCCCAAAAACCAAAAAAAAAAAAAAAAAAAAAAATCTATAGAGGCTCCAGAGAGCATCAGAGATAAGCCTCCACCCCTTCCCCACCTCTTTAGTACAAGCTCAGTGTCCCAATTGTTCCCAAGAGGAGTCCCAGGGCTTCCCATGAAATGGGTCCTAAACCCCAAAACTCCTAGAGTGTGACCCCAGAATCCAGAATGAACCCCCACATATGCCTTAGGGCTTCCCTTTGAACACATCCACGTTGGATGCAGTTTTGAGTGTACCCTGCCAGAGGGGGTATAAGAACTTCGCTGTACCCCGTCTCCACCCTCCTGTGGCAATGTGGATTGGTATGCACCAGCACCAACCCCCACCACCTCCATTCCCCTTCCTCTGCCCTGGGCTCCTCCACTCACTCAAACCGAATTGCAGCCTCGGCCAAGAACTTCTTGTCGAAGAGCCAGCGGAAGAAGAGGTCCAGGCTGGAAGGAGCAAGTGAGAGGGCAGTGTGGCGGGGGCTGGATTGGCCCAGGGCACCCCACTCACAGGCCTCTGGGGATGACTCTAGACCCAGGGCAGGGCAGTTAGGAGGCCTGGAGGTGGCCAGACTCCACGATGGGCTCCATCTGCTCTGACTCACCTGCTCAGCCCCAAAGAGGGCAGCAGCAGCACCATGAAGATAAGGAAGGTGTAGCACTTATGCATCGTGGTCCTGTTCTCCCCGGAGCTGCAGTACAAGGCAAGCACTGATGGGTCAGCACACGGTCCCCAGGCGGCTTCCCAGGGCTGGGCTCTCCCATGTCTCACCGCGTCCAGTGAGCCTCGAAAAAGGCAGAGTAGTAGACAATGGTGGGAAGCAGGGCCGAGAAGCACCAGAGCAGCAGGGTGGGGAAGAACTGGGTGATGATGGGGTTCTGCAGGGCACAGAGGACATACGTCAGGTCAGAGGGACAGCTGGGCCACTGAGCCCTCCTCCACTGAGGCTGGGGCCTCATATTTCTCAGGGACCCCTGTCAGACAGACGTTCAGCAGCTTTGGGAGGGCCAGACCCAAACAACCCCCAGGATAGTAGGGGGCTCAGTACCCACTAAGTGCCAGGCAATGATGAAGCATTGCCTGTATGGATTCTGGCAACGGTGGCACTGCCCCATTTTACAGAGGAGTAAACTAAGGCAACCCTCCACTACCACCACCACCACTATCCCCAGCCTGCAAGAATTTTAATGGTGATTCCAGCTAGGAAGTAAGGGGGAGTTAAATCCAGGGCCTCTGGGCCTCTTTTCATTGGCAGGGGTGGTTGCTGTCCATGCCTGGTGGTGCTCAAAGCTAACTTCTGGCTCTGCTTTCAGGGATTATTCCTATCGGAGCTTGGGGGAGTATCTGGGATGCCAGGGATAGAACCTGGGCTAGATGCATACCCCACTCACAGCACCCACTTCTCGGGCCCCAGGAATCTAGGTCTTATCTGTGACTGTTATTCTACTGTGATCTTCAAACTGTCTTCCTTTGAACATGGAGGTTTCCGGGGGTTTGCTGTGTGTGGAGCAGGTTAAGCTATCTACACACAGCTCGGTCTTCAAGCCTGTGTTCTCCCCTAAGCATGTATCTTGCTTGTTTGTCCCAAAGTTTCTTTTTTTTTTTTTTTTTTTTTTTGGTTTTTGGGGCCACACCCAGTGGTGCTCAGGGGTTCCTCCTGGCTGTCTGCTCAGAAATAGCTCCTGGCAGGCACGGGGGACCCTATGGGACACCGGGATTCGAACCAACACCTTTGGTCCTGGATCGGCTGCTTGCAAGGCAAACGCCACTGTGCTATCTCTCCAGGCCCCTGTTTGTTCCAAAGTTTCTTGGCTTGCTTGTTTGCACTCAGGAGAAGCTCGTCTTTTCTCTTGAACACACACTTCTCTATCATTTTTTTTTTTTTTTGGTTTTGGGTCATACCCGGCAGCGCTCAGGAGTAACTCTTGGCTCTTCGCTCAGAAATCGCTCCTGGCAGGCTCGGGGGACCCTATGGGATGCCGGGATTCGAACCACCGTCCTTCTGCATGCAAGGCAAATGCCCTACCTCCATGCTATCTCTCCAATCCCCACACTTCTCTCTTTTACACCCTCGTATCTTTCTAAATAAGTCTCAATAAAAAAACATCTTGCTTCACAAAACAAAAACAAATAACCCCTCCACCAAACAGAAAGTACACATCATACATATCTATGCACATCCATTCGCACCTCCCACTCTTCTGCCTAAGTACTCTTAACTCTCATTATTTTGGTTTTTTGGTTTTGGGTTCTTGGGTCACACCCGGCAGCGCTCCTGGCTCTATGCTCAGAAATTGCCCCTGAAAGGCTCAGGGGACCATATGGGATGCAGGGATCCAAACCACCGTCCTTCTGCATGCAAGGCAAACGCCTTACCTCCATGCTATCTCTCCGGCCACCCCATTATTGGTTTTAATAAGGGACACAGGAGGGTCATTCCTGGTGATACTAAGCCAGGCTTTCTGGGGGTTGGGGGAGCATGTGGTACTGGAGGTGAAACTCAGGACCTCAAATGTGTGGCCTCTAGAGCTCTGTCTTGACTCATCATGGACTCCTCTGACAGGCTCTTATCTGAATGCCTCGAACCTTCCACTCTTCTTGGTGAGGTCATGGTAGATGGAAAGAAATGCCTGGAAGGTCCTAGAATAGTGAGGACTGGACCTATGGCTGGACACTCTCTCTTGCCCTCAGGTATCTTGAGGTGTACAAACTTGAGGGGGGCCTCTCTCAGAGTATGGGGGTTAAGGTGGGAAACCAAGGGAAGGTGCAATTCCCTTGAGTGGGAGGGGACAGGGCCTCACGTTGAGGTACTCCACAGGCTTCGTGACGTTGAACTTGTCCATGGTAGTGATGATGATGGCCGGGGTGGTGAGGAAGAAGAGGAGGATGAAGAGGACGACATTGATAACAAGGCAGCGCAGCCACCAGATGAAGCCGCGGATGGAGAGGTGCTCCCTGAGAAGCAAGAGTTGCTCGCTGTGGTTATTGGGGACCATGATCCCCCAAAGGATCCTCCTCCTGCCTGGCCCCTCCCCTCTCACCAGTATATGTTTTGGGGGTCAGGGGCGTAGGAGACAGTCCAGTTAGAGATGTGCAGGGACTCGCTGCAGGATGAGGCTCGAGGCTCCCCACGACATGTACAACCCTGGCACTTGCATACGTTGAAGTCCTTCAGAATGCTGGGGGCACAGGCACAGGTTATGGGGATGCCGGCACCCACCAAGGGGCCAGGGGCTGGGGCCGGGGACAGAAGGGCAGCTCACATGGCGGTGATGGTCTCGTTGTGGAAGGTGACAAAAGCCATGCCCAGGGGTTTCTCGTTGACCTTCTCCTTTTCGCGCTTATAGTCTTCCTTCAGCTTCTGTTCCAGCTTTGTGTAGTACTCGATGGCCTCCACCTGCCGACAGGCATTGGGGTGCTGTGCTGGGTGCAGAACTGGGGACCCTGGTTCTCCTTGCCCCTCTCCCCAGCATGGCTTCGTGAGCTCAAACTCCAGTTGTCCCATGAAGCAGATATCACAGTTGCCTCTTACAGATGTGGAAACTGAACCCAGAGCCACCAAGAGAAGGACTTCCCACCCCAGAAATGAAAAGTATCGAGCAGGATGGTTCCCCCAGACTGGGCCCCTCTGTATTTGGGGCTTGAGAACTTGCTCCTTGAAGGGACAAACTCTAGCCCAGGAGGTACCCATTTCTCCCAGGACTGTGACATACAGACATACGGGACATATAGGCCCAGCCTGCGTATGAATGTTGCTGTCCTGGCTGGGGTGTCTTGACATCTCTGCTGGCATCCATCTCCCCAATTCCCTCCAGGTGGGCCGCCTTACCTGCTCGCAGCCTCGAACCACACAGCAGCACAGATGGCCACACGGCTTGGGATTGATCATGGTGGGGACGTTCTCTTTGCTCTGGAGGTTTGTGAAGTACAGCTTTCCCCGCTCGGCCTTTTTCCTGTGGGAGCCAGAGGCCATCACCTCTGTCCAGATCGCTGAAGGGAGCCCTGCCCGGGGTCATGGACAGCAGCACCCAGGAAGGAGTTTGTGTGCTCAGGGGAAGCTTTAGCTGCCAAGTTCAGTGGGGAGGTCCCCAGGCCAGGCTCACCCTACTTGACCCCTCTTCCCAGGGACAAAAGAGAACAGGCTTGTCCAAAGACAAAGAGACAAGCAAGCAATGTACATGATCAAGCAAGAACAGGAGCTTGAAAGGGAAATTTTTGGGCCTAAACTTATTTTTAAAGAAGACTATGTCCAAAGATGGGATGCTGCTAGCCCCCCGTTTTTTTTTTTTTTTTTTTTTTGGTTTTTGGGCCACACCTGGCAGTGCTCAGGGGTTACTCCTAGCTCTATGTTTGAAAATCACATTTGATGCTGGGGTTTTTACCTGTGGGTGCTGCATTTAAGGCAAACACCCTACCCACTGTACTACTGCTCTGGTCCCCCTTCCTTCTATGATAACCCAAGCTCCAGGGCTCGCATCCCCGTGGATGGGGCCCCTAGGAAATGCACCCTACCCCCGTTACCTCTCTGCATCCAAGAACATGAGGCGAGCGACGTTGTAACATGGGCGGGCTTCAAGAACCGTGCAGTTAGAATACGCTTCCCTGAAATACAGTTTGGGCGGGGTCTCCCACAAGGATCCCAGCTGCCTGCCCCCCTTGCAGCCACCACTTCCAGGCATACACCCCAAATTCAAGACCCCCACCCTCTTTCTCTCATTCTTTGGTTTTGGAGGGGGTCACGCCCAGCAGTGCTCAAAGGCCACTCCTGGTGGTGCCAGGATTTGTCATGGAGGCAGTTGTTATATTTGAAAGCATTTCCATTAAGAATATTATCTCTGCCTGTTGTCCCACCTTCTACCTTCCAGGTGGGGGCGCTGTTGAGAGCTTAATAAATAGTCTGGGAGCGAGGTGCTTGGCCAGGTCTTTTGGCAGAGTTTACTAGCTGGCTCCAGGTGTTTTTTGGAGCTGGGAGTAGGCTGATGAAGGACTCTGCATCCGATCTTTTTACCCCTTTACCCTCCTGACTGTGTACATTATTTGCTGCGGATAAATACTACCAAGATCTCCTCCCCTACAAGGGGATAGGAGGTTGGGAATCAATTTCTCATTCTGGGAGCTCTTGGAGGATCCATCGATAACCAATCAAGGTGTAAATGGGACCCAACAGGCAGTCACTGCACTCTGTGGCTCTGCGTACAGAGCCCTGTGTCCTCTCTGTAGCCACAGATCAAGGATTCGTAAACTTTTCCTTTAAACTTTTCTTTGAGGGGCCGGAGCGATAGCTCAGTGGTAGGGTGTTTGCCTTGTACGCGGCTGACCAGGATGGACCTAGGTTTGATCCCCTGGCGTCCCATATGGTCCCCCAAGCCAGGAACAATTTTTTTTTTTTTTTTTTTTTTTTGGTTTTTGGGCCCACCCAGTGTTGCTCAGGGGTTACTCCTGGCTGTCTGCTCAGAAATAGCTCCTGGCAGGCACAGGGGACCATATGGAACACCAGGATTCGAACCAACCACCTTTGGTCCTGGATTGGCTGCTTGCAAGGCAAACGCCGCTGTGCTATCTCTCCGGGCCCCATCCAGGAACAATTTCTGAGCGCAGAGCCAGGAGTAACCCCTGAGCATCACTGGGTGTGGCCCAAACCCCTCCCAAAATTAAACTGTTTTTGAACTTTACCTTTCCTTTGAACTTTTCTTAAACTTTTGCGACCCTTTACACTTCCAGAATGGAACATGGGTGAGCGATGCCAGAAACAGCTTGGGTTCACTGACATGTCTGAGTTTGGAGACATTTTTTGTCTTTGCACATTTAGACACGTTTTTCTACTGCCAAGTCTCTCATGAACCCCAGCTTCAGTTCCATGGTCCCCTTCCCCCTGAGTTTTAGCAGCTCTGCTCTAGATCTGAGTTTCTCAGCCTTCTCCTGAACTGGGTCCCTTCCAGCCTGGTATGTGCCTCTTCTATCCTACTGGTTGCCCCCAAGCCCCCATCTCAAGCTACGGTCCCTCATTAACATGATCTTCACTGTGGCCCCTTGGAATATCTTGAGGCCATTTCTGATATACTTGTGGGTCACAGAAAGTGACCAGTGGACACAGGCTGTGTGAATGACTGTCCATTCACTGACTCCACCTCACTCTCCCAAGCCCCGGGGTCTGGAGTCTGACTATGACCAGACACTGATTCCCAACCCTGTCCTCGCCCTGAACAGCGACAGCGGATCTAGACCATGACAGAAACTGAGCTGGACCTTAGAAGGACTCTGGGCCGGCCCCTCACTGACCTCAGACAGCTCTTGGCAGAAACCTGGACTAGCCGACCTCCAGGTGCGGGCCTGCCTGGGCCTCGGGGCCTTTCATTCATTCATCCTGTCCTCACACCCTCTGAATCTGCCTGCAGAGAGGGCAGCCTGCACAGACGGGGACTGCCCGTGTACAGATGGCTCTGCCACCTGGAGCCCTCGCATCCAGGTGGGTCTTTCCTCCCTAGAAGTGTAAAACGCCCAGAGACATGCACACCCAAACTATAGTCTGGGAACCCTGTTTCTGTTTTATTTTGTTTTGGGGCCACACCTAGAGATACTCAGAGGTTACTCCTGGCTCTGAGCTCAGGGATCACATCTGGCAGGGCTCAGGGGACCATACGGGGTGCTAGACATTGAACCTGGGTTAGCTGCTTGTAAAGCAACTTCCCGACCTGCTGTACTATCGCTCCCCCTTTGGAATGGAGTAGGCAGTCACCTGCCTCCTGTCCTTCAACTTGGTGCTGCTTAAGAGCTGGGGAGTTCTTCACTTTCCATGTTTCTCCTCTGTATGGAAGAGAACTCCTACCCCATTCCACCCTACACTGCACTGGAGTTTGCTCCTAGCTTGATCAGCAAGGATGATGTGGGGACAAGCACTCACTCGAAATGCTTCTTGATCTTCTCGGATTCGGCGTATTTGGAGATTCCGTTGATGAAGAGGGTGCGCTTCACCTGGAGAGAGATGGAAGTGGGGTGCCTGCCTAAGGCTGGGCCTGAAGCTGGCGAGAGCCAAGCAGGTACATGGAGGGCTTGGGGACCAGTGAGGTCCACGAGAGAAAGAGGGGAAGAAGGGAGAGGGTCTAAGAGAGTGGGTGTCCTCGCCACACACACCCCGCAGGGCGGTGGCACAGGAGGACAGGGGCCCTTCTCCCATCATGCCCCACCTGGGGCCTGGAGGGTGCAGCCCCCGTACTTCCCTTCCCTCCCCAGGGGCCACAAGGGTTTCTCACTAGGTCGTCCTCCTTGTAGCGCATCTTGGAGGTATGCCTGCGCATGCTGTATACGGTGAGCAGCAGGTACAGGAAGGCGAAGGACGTGTGCAGCCACAGCAGGTTGTTCCTGGGAGCGGAGGGCCGCATGAGCCCGCAGTGTGCACCCCGCACCCCGACCTTTCCTGCCCCATCACCCTTTAGACCCAAAACTGACCCAATCCAGCTGCAAGTCCCCCAGCTCAGCTCTCCATATCTGTCTGCTGCCACAGCCAACCAGAGGGTGGCTGCATCTGCCTCCTCTTGGCTTTTTTTCCTTTTATTATTTGGGGTTGTTTGCTTGTTTTTGAGCCAAACCTGTCAGTACTCAGGGGGTAACTCCTGGCTCTGCACTTAGAAGTCATTTGTGGAAGATTCTAGGGACCAGTTAGGATGCCAGAGATCAAACCTGGGTCAGCAGCCTGCAAGGCAAATACCCTACCTGCTGTGCTATCACTCTGGTCCCTATTGTTTGTCTTTTTTGGGTAAAACCTAGTGGTGTTTATGGCTTATTCCTGGGTCTGTGCTCAAGGATCACTCTTGGCAGAATTCAGGGGATTGTATGGGGTCCTGGGAGTTGAACCCGGACAGACAGTGTGCAAGGAAAGTGCTTTACCTGCTGTACTATTGTGATAGCCCCCTCCTTTTGGCTTTTTATAGGGGGTCATCCCCATGTTGCATAGAGGAGGGTCCTGGGGTAAAGGCTGGATCTGCTCAGCATAGGCCTGGTGATACTTGGGGCCACCCAGACCACAGCCGCAGTGTTAAAGGGGAAGGCAGTGGTGCTAAGGATCTGGCTTGGGGACATTTCATCAATCACTCCTTCCTCCTCATCTGCTTATCCCTGGACGGCCTCATAGGATCTACCTCTTAGGCACCTGCACCCAGTTCTTGGGGCCCCCAGCTACCTCTCCTTGGAGCCCCCTTCCCCCCAATCTCATCCAACAGCTCCCAGCCTTACCCTGATTTCAAGTTGGCGATGGTGGTTCTCCCAAAACTGTAGGCATTGTTTTCTGGGAGAGGGGAGAAGGGAGGCAGGTGAGGGCACAGGCCAGTCTGGCCTCAGTGCCCCCACGCCTGCACCCCACTGACCCAGCAGATCCCCTGAGAAGTTGACGGGCAGCACGATGCCAACGGAGAGGACACCCACGACCACCAGCAGCCCGATGATGTGCCGCTGGAAGGACAGGTAGTGCACGGCGTCGGCCCCACACTTGTCCCGGATCTCGTCGTCCCTGTGGAGTGGGACAGAGGGGAGCCATGAGGGCGCCAGAGCAAGAGTGGCCACAGGGTATTTACCCTGCTCACCCCAAACCCACAAAGACCATGGTCCTAGCCACTTGGGCAGCAGTAGAGGTCTGTCTCAAAGGGCCAGGTCCCATAATCCTGAGAGAGGAGGGCAGAAGAAGGGAAGGATAGAGACAGAGAAAAAAAGAAGGGGTGGGGCAAGAAAGGGGATAAAAAGGGGGATAGGAGAGGTAGACTGGAAGGATGGCAGGAGAAGGGAGGGAGGAGAGAAATAAGGGAGAGAAGGGAAAGGAGGAAAGGGAGGAGAAGGGTGGGATAGAGAGGAGGAGGAAAGGAGAGAGAAGAAGAGAGGAAGGAGGGATGGGGAAGGAAGGAAAGAAGAGAGGGAAGGAGGGAAGTAGAGAAAGGGAAGAAGGAGAAGGAGAGGTAGGAGGGGAAGAGAAGAGGAAGGAGAGAATGGAAGAGGGGAGGAGGGAAGGAAGGAGTGAAAGAAGCAAGTGGGAGAAAAAATAGGGAATATAAGGGCTATAAAAGGGGGGAAGAGGTGCCTGTGAGGGAGCTAAGGTAAGGGAGCACTGGGTCAGGAAAATACCCATGGGTGCTGTTGGGGTGGGGGGACTGGGGGGTGGGCTGGGAGAGTCTAGCTTGCTGCCCCAGTGCTCACTGCCTACTCTCCTCTAGATTAATCTGCACCTCTGCCTTCTGCTCTCTGCCTGCCTGGTTGCAAGGCCTGAGTTGGAGAGAAGACTCTATGGGTGATGGGGATCGAGGTTAGTTCAGGGTCCCCCTCCAACTGGAGTGTGGGGCTGGCTGGGAACACTACAGCCTCTGGGCCTGGCAGGGAGAGGGCAGGCTCTGCCACTTGTCTTCCTCTTCCCTCTTTATTTTCTTTCAAGCAGACTGTTGACTTACTTTATCCTGAAGATGGCTGTCAGCCAGGAACAGAAACCCTGTGAGACAGAGTGTGGTCAGTGGTCGCCTCACTCACCTGCCCGTGCCCCCACAGTCATTTCCGGACTGTGGCTTACCTACATGGGGTAAACCTAGCCCGTCCCCAGAAAAGGCAACAGGACCTGTGTTCAGAGCACTGCCACCACTCTGGTTTCTCTGCCAATCCTTCCTGAACACTGAAGCAAGCTGCCCCGAAGGGTGGCTTGACATGCAGGGGCAGGGGTCCTGTGGCGCTGTGCATAGGACAGAGTGGGGGGTCCTGCAGCATTGCACAGGGGTGGGGGCCATGATAGCAATTTAAGTACTTGCTTGTCTTGCAATGCTGCCAATCTGGATTTGATTCCTGGCACCCCACATGGTCCCTTGAGTGTGGCCCCCCTATAAAAATCCCCCAAAGGATTGGGTTTAATGAGAACTGGGATGTAAGGGTGGCTATGATGACTGTCTTCAGGCTGAAGCTGCTCGGCTCTGAGCAACAGACAGACCTCGGGCTCTACCTGCCTCATCCTGAACAGCTTCTGGATGCTTTGTTAGGCCAATACGGAAGGCTCACAGGAGCTTCGAAAGCCAAATCTAAGGCATAAAGGCATCCTCAGCACTCAGCACTTAGAGCTCAGCTGTGGTGCGGGAAATCTGAAGAAGTTTAGGACTTGGCTCAGGAATCAGTTGGATTCCTGCTACAGGGAAGGTAGAAGGAGGTGGGGGGCACGTCTGGGTCCTGAAGCTGTTCCCCAGGATTCTAGACAAGTTCTCCCCTGTGGAGGCCATGTCCCATGGGTCTTCAACTCTGGGCACTAGAGGCAGGATGAGGGGGGTCACTATAAATCTGAGGGGGGTGCACTCACGTTGTCTCTTTGGTCAAAGTCCACGGAGCTGGAGACAGAAGTGAGACGCTCATACCGGTCGTGACTATCTCCGTGCATAGCTGAGGCCACACTGGGGATTGGAGAGGGGTGAGAGAGCAAAGAAGCAGCTGAATTTGAGCACCTGAGAACAGGCACCAAGCAGGTGAACCCCCACTCCAGGGCACCAGGGAACTAGACAAGGCACAGAAAGCGCAAGAGGCTGAAGCGGGAAGTGCCCTACCTCTCCCCCCTTAAATGCAGTCTCTCCCTTCAGGGGACATAGGAACATTGACTCCAGAGACAGCCCTGGTAAGTTTTGGTCAGGGGCACCCCACTTCCCAAGAGAGTGGGCCTGCAGTTCCAGAGCTGGCCAGCAGAGTTGCTATTCTGCAGAGGTTGATGGGCAGGTGAAGGACCAGCGAAGGATTGGGGATAAAGGGCCCCAGAGGATATTTTCCAGGTGGACCCCTGATCTCTCTCTTTTCCCTGACCCCAGCAGCTGCTGCAACTCCAACTCAAGTCCTAGACAGAGATGCTGATGAGACACAAAGGGCCAGACTGCAATCTCCTGGGCAGCATCCCTTCCTAAGCCTCCAGAAAGGATGAGCAGGGAACCCTAGAATATGAAGAACTAGTGGTTAGCGGATAGAAAGCCACCGGGGACGCCCAACATTGTCTCTGCCACCGGCAAGGTAGATGTACTGTGGGTTTCCGAGGCCTTTGACTCCAGTCAATCAGCCACAGAGCCAGGTGTACTGGGAGGGGAGCCAGAGAGGCTGTGTGACTGTGTGTGTATGGGGGAGGGACGGTGGCAGAGACAAATCTGGGGAGCCCCCCGCTCTACAAAGCACACCGCCTGCATTAATCCGAAACATGAGCCTGCAGAGGAGAAAACTGCAAAAAAGAATCCAGCAACTTGGCAGGAAGAGAAGCATGAGAGAAGAAAGGGAAAGCTGGTTTAGTGGGGATGAGAGGGGGCTGGTGGCCCACATACTATTCCTGTTCCACTCGGTCCCTCTCCTGTCGCCAAAGCCTGAGGACAGAGAACAGACAGGGTTAGTGGAGGAGGAAAGAGGGTCCCTGAGGACCGGCAAAGGACAACGTCCCAATTTGGGCCCCTCATGGCTCCCCAGGCCCACTTTGGGACTCATCTCTCTTCATCCTCCAACAAAGGGGCATGAGAAAGGGCTCTTTCCTGCTTTGAGGAGCATGGAAGGCAGGTGCGCACACGCACAAACATAAGCACACGCAGACACACATTTATGCATACATGTTCCCACGTACAGGTAAGTATACCAAGGCATGCGTACATGTGAACGAAATATATTGGTGTGATTTGTGCACAACACACTGTAACTGTACATGTATGTGTTGGTGTGTGCAAATGCATGCAGGGCCCTAGATTCTTACCTGTCTGCGTCTGTGACCAAGGCCAGCCGCCCATAGTCCCAGGCTACCTTCCGGAGGATGGAGAACAAGAACAGCAGAGCCTGAAGGGAAAGGGGGTGTTGGCAGGCAGGAGGCCATCTACCCATTGACGGGACAAGAGAGCAGGAGTAGATGGGTCCGAGTCCTAACTTGGGAAGAGGTGACCCCTGGACTGGGTAAAGGGTTAAGCCAGGCTTGGGCTGGGGACTGGGGATCCCTCCCGCATAAAGTTGGGCAGTAGGGCAGCCAGCACTATGACATGGGTCAGCCAGCTATGCTCAGGGCACGAGAGATAGAGGGAGGGTGACCCGCAGGCACTCACAAGGAAGCACATGAAGTCAAGAGCCAGCACAGTGGGGACGCCCCCGAAAGGCAGGCCCTGTAGCACGGTGCTGCGGATGCGGGCGCTGTAGCAATAGTCCTTGGGGTTGCTGCTGTTGACGGGCTTGGTGCCCAGCGTGGCCAGCAGAAAGGGCAGCATGACTGCTACTGCCGCATGGTCCTCCTGGGCAGAGGGGAGAGACGTCAGCTGGTTTCTTGACCTCAAACCTTCTCAAGGGTCTGGCAGGGTGGGTGTGGGGAGGGGGCGGTGAGAGCCGATCTCTGGGTTCCCCATATGGGTGAAGTTCTGGCCTCCAGAGATAAGGGCTGGGCTTGAGGAAAGCTTATCCCATGACAGGCCAGGCCTGGACTAGGGGGATGGTTTTTCTGAGCTGGAGGTTGTCTGAGATCTCTAGCATCTTCTACTACCACATCCCTGTGCCTATCTGTGCTCTCTGTCTTTATGTCCCTGTCTCTGTCTGTCTCTCTGTCTCTCTGTCTGTCTCTCTGTCTCTGTCTCTGTCTCTGTCTCTGTCTCTCTCTCTCTCTCTCTCTCTCTCACACACACACACACACACACACACACACACACACACACACACACACACAGTCTCTGTCCCCCTTTCCAGATTATCTTTCTGCCTGGCAAGGGGCAGAGCTGAACCCAAGGGAAGATAAGGGGTGATCTCAGGCTAAGAGAAGGGCCTCTAAGTCAGGGAAACAAAACAAAACAAAACAGGAATCAGCAACCTCATCCTAATCTCTCTTGCCCTTCTTAGAAAAAAAAAATGGCATGATCTCACTTGCTGCGACTTTCCAACTTTGCTCATCATTTTCTCAATGTAAGTGGCTTAAATCAGCTTCAGAATGCCAGGGATCCCTCTCAGCCCTTCAGCTTCCCCATCTCTCTCCAGCTATTTCTGCACAGGGGTGGTGGGGTGGTGGTGGTGGCGAGGACACCTGAATGGTGTGAAGACTACAGCTCCCAGAGTGCACTGTTCTTGCCTTTAGAACAGGGCAGACTGGGAATGCTGTGCCCTCCAGGGAGCTTTTCCATTGGCAAAGTAAAGGAGAATAGGTGGGGGCCCTTGGCATGCCCAAGTAAGCCCTCTGCCCCCATCACTGCCACTGCGGGATGGAGTGGGCCAGCTCTAGGAGCAAAGATAGGAGGGGAAGAAGGAGCCCTGGTTCATTCTGTCCAGTTGTCAGTCTCACTTTCTGCAAAGGGTGGTGAGCCTAGATGCTGGGGTTCTGTAAGTGCCTAGGGATTGAGCAGAGCAGGGCTCTGGGGGAGACTCCAGGGCGGAGAAGTGTGGCTTAGCATAGCCGCCCCACACCCACTCCATTGGAGGGCCTCTGGGGCCCCTTTCGCTGACAATAATGAAGCTCTGCCTTGTGTGTGAGGGTGTGGGGGGGAGGTCCCCAGGGAAGACAGGAAAACCAGACAAAGAGAACAACAACCTTGGGTCTGTGAACAATTAGAGAAAGCTTCCACCAGCCCTCAGATTCAGAGGGTCCCTCCCACCGACCAATACTCAATCTTTGGCCTACACTCCACACCCCCTTTAAGGAGTACTAACTCTCAGATAGAGGGGAAAGCTGGAGTGCAGGTGTGTTTCCCTGGACTGCAGTAAATTTAAAAGATCTGGGTTAGGGACTAGGGCGTACAAGACATGCCTCACATTTGTGAGGCCCTAGTTTTGATCCCTGACAGCATGGCAGTGGGGCGGTGGTGAATAATGATAATAGGAGAGCTTGACAAGTGAAAGAAAAGATAAACAAATGGGACTATATTAAAATAAGAAGCTTTTGTACCTCAAAAGAAATGATGACCAGGATACAAAGATTGCCCGTGGAATGGGAGACATTATTTACCCAACATCCATCTGACAAGGGGTTACTATCAAAGATGTATGAGGCACTGGTAGAACTTTACAAAAAAAAAAGGCATTCAACTCTGTCAAAAAATAAGAAGAGAGGCCGGAGCGATAGCACAGCGGTAGGGTGTTTGCCTTGCATGTGGCTGACCCAAGACGGACCTGAGTTTGATCCCCAGAGTCCCATATGGCCCCCGAACCAGGAGCAATTTCTGAGTGCAAAACCAGGAGTAACCCCTGAGCATCACTGGGTGTGGCCCAAAAACCAAAATCAAGGGCTGGAGAGATAGCACGGAGGTAGGGCATTTGCCTTGCGAGCAGAAGGACGGACGGTTGTTCGAATCCCAGCATCCCATATGGTCCTCTCAGCCTGCAAGGAGCGATTTCTGAGCAGAGAGCCAGGAGTAACCCCTGAGCGCTGCGGGGCGTGACCCAAAAAAAGCCAAACAAAAACAAAAACAAAACAGAACAAAAAAAAAAAACCCTAAAAAATAATAAGAAATGGACAGAAATCTCCTCAAAAAAGAAACACCAATGGTCAGTGCACAAGTGCTGCCTGAGTTGATGGCGTCCGAGCACATCGCCTGCATCTCACGATTTGAGATGCGGACTTTCATGCTTTCATGCTGGATGTGGACCAGGGTTCTCTCCACTTTTGGAGAAGCCTGTATTCTTTCTTGAGTGCATCACTCATTACTCCCTCTTTTTCTTATCCTTTCCCTGCCCTTCCTCAGTACCTCCAAATAAAATCTGTTTATTTTTCTTAAAGAATGGTTGAAAGTCACATGAAAAAAATGCTCCATATCATTAATCATTATAAACATGCAAATTAAAACAATAGAATTAAAACACATGACAGAGAATGGCACACAAATCACAAAGAACAAGAACAACAAGTGCTGGCATAGATGTGGAGAGAAACACACTCTCATTCACTGCTGGTGGGAATGTTGACTGGCTTGGCCTTTCTGGGAAACAATATGAACATTCCTCAAAAAAAAAAACAACTAGAAATTGAGCTTTCATTGATCCTACAACAGCATTCCTAGGAATATACTCTAGGGGCCCAAAAACACAATGCAGAAAAGGCATCTACGCTTACTTCTATGTTCATTGCAGCACTATTCACAATAGCCAAAATCTGGGAATCCAAATAGTTAAAACAGATGAATGAATAAAGAAACTGTGGTTGGGGCCAGAGCACTAGCACAGCACAGTAGGGCATTTGCCTTGCACACAGCCAACCCTGGACGAACCCTGGCTTGATTCTTGGCATCCCATATGGTCCCCAAGCCTATCAGGAGTGACTAGCGCAGAGCCAGGCATAACCCCTGAGCGCTGCTGGGTATGGCCCCAAATCAAAACAAACAAACAAACAAAAACAAAAAACAAACTATGGTACAATGGAGTACTACACAGCTGTTAGAAAAAAACCAAAATCTGTATATACATGAATAGACATGGAAAGTATCATGCTGAGTGAAATGAATCAAAGCAGTGAGAACAGACATAGAATAATCACACTCGGGGGACCGGAGCGATAGCACAGTGGTAAGGTGTTTGCCTTGCAAACGGCCAACACAGGATAGATCTTGGTTCAAATCCTGCATCCCATATGGTCCCCTGCGCCTGCCAGAAGTGACTTCTGAGTGTAGAGCCAGGAGTAACTCCTGAGCATTGCCAGATGTGACCCTCCCGCCCAAAGAAAAAGAAAAGACAAGAAAACTCGCACTCACTTTCAGGATAAAAAAACAGAGTGTGAGAATAATACCGAAAGACGACAGAAAGAAGGGCCAGGAGGACTGGTCCATGGTAGGAAGCTTGCTAAAAGAACGGGGAGTGGTAAAGGATGGTGCAGTTAGGACATAGAAAACTATTATGGGGGCTGGAGAGATAGCATGGAGGTAAGGCGTTTGCCTTTCATGCAGAAGGTCATCAGTTCAAATCCCGGCATCCCATATGGTCTCCCGTGCCTGCCAGGAGCAATTTCTGAGCCTGGAGCCAGGAATAACCCCTGAGCACTGCCGGGTTTGACCCCAAAACCACACACACACACAAAAAGAAGGAACTATTACGATCACTCTGGACAAGAACTGTTACTGAAAGGAGGCAAAGTGATATGCATGGTACTCCTTCAGTAAGAATATTGCAAACCACAGTGCCTAAAAGCAAAATAAGCAAGTGGGATGGGGGGGTGTTGTGTGTGAAGTACCTGCCATAGTCAGACTGAGGGGAATCACAGGAGAGAAACTGGTATATTGGTGGCAGAAAATGTGCACTGATGATAGTATGTGCTTTGGAACATGGTATGATTGAAAGTCAACCACCAACAACTTTTTAATTCTATCTCACTGTGATTTAATTAAAAAAAAAAACAGAGTGGGGGCTGGAGAGATAGCACAGTGGTAGCGTGTTTGCCTTGCAAATACTGACCCAGGACCAATGGTGGTTCGAATCCCGGCATGCCATATGGTCCCTCGTGCCTGCCAGGAGTGATTTCTGAGCAGAGAGCCAGGAGTAACCCCTGAGCATCGCCGGATGTGGCCCAAAAACCAAAAAGGAGGGATGACTGGAGAGATAGCACAACAACGGTAGGGTGATTGCCTTGTATGTGACTGACCCAGGATGGACGGTGTTTCAAATCCCGGCATCCCATATGATTCCCCCAAGCCTGCCAGGAGCTATTTCTAAGCACAGAGCTAGGAGTAACCCCTGAGCACTGCTGGGTGTGGCCCCCCAAACAAACAAAATTTAGTAAAATAAATTTAAAGAAGGAGAGGTGAGGGCTGGAGAGATAGCATGGTGGTATGGCATTTGCCTTGCATGCAGAAGGCTGGTGGTTCGAATCCCGGCATCCCATATGGTTTCCCAAGCCTGCCAGGAGCAATTTCTGAGCATAGAGCCAGGAGTAGCAGCCCCTGAGTGCTGCCGGGTGTGACCCAAAAAATAAAAAACAACAACAATAACAACAACAACAACAACAAAAAGAGAGGTGGGTTAAGGAAGTGATGATGGGCGTGAGTGTCTGAGGTCTGTGTCCCAGCTATCCTAAATCCCTTTACACACACACACACACACACACACACACACACACACACACACACGCGCGCGCGCGCGCGCGCGCGCGCGCGCCATTCAGTTCTTATCAGCCAGGCTGGTAAGGCACTGGCATTTTAAAAAGAAGGCCAAAGGGGCCCCTACAAGTGATGGGGCCTTCTCCGAAACATACTGCTGTTAGAGCGAGTCTTCCTGGGGTGCCTAGAACAGGACTCTAGACCACCGACAGTGTTCGGGGCATTGCAGGCACATGGATGAGCTAAAGGTATGAGGCATATTGGAATATGTGGGAAGGTGTGTGGGAGTCAGGGGCAGCGAGGGGAGCTGCTAATCTCTGAGAGGGTCATGTCTGATATGTAAATATAAGTTCACGGAATTCCAGAGCAGCAGCAGTGGTAAAAGGTAGGAATCAGGATCTTGGTTCTTGGGGTACCTCTACAGTAGTTTTCCGAATCCTCCAGTCTAATACATCTTTGAAAAACCAATAAAGTCCATTCCCACTCATCGTCTGTTTCTCTCACCAACTCCAAGCCAGGATCCAACCAGGCCACTATATAAAGAGCTCGACCTTCCTGGAGTACCTGCCTCCTCATTCTCTCCACTCTAGAAAGGCAGGTGGAACTTTCTGGAAGCTTCTATCTGAAGAGAACCTAGTAGGGTGTAGGGATGGTCTGAATGGATGCCAGTCTGTGCATCTGTTACTGTCTTCACTCTCTCTTTTGTGGCCAAGCATAGTGTCCCTGCAAACCGCACAGTGGTGGAAGGAAGGCTCACTACTCCATTTCCACATGGAAGGAAACAGGGGACCCAGGCCGGAGATGAAGGGCAGGTAACGAGGGTGGGACCGGCTGGTGGCTCTGTGCCCAGACAGGGTTGCTCCAAGCTCTTGACTGTGGGGGCGGGAGCCTGGGCTACTTCATCTTGGGCAGCTGCTCTCAAAGGCCTCAGGGAGAGTAGCGAAGTCAGAGGCAGATTATTGGGGGTGGGGAGAGCGGTGGTTTCTCCACTCCCCAGGGCTGCATCAGCTCAAGGCAGCTGAACCCTGGAATGCTGGTCTGACCCTGAGACCTCAGCTGGAGTGCTGTGGAGGGACTTGAAGGGAGACTTGACTTTTAGCGAAGGCCTGGCTGGTAGGTTAGCAGGAAGAGGGGTGTACATGATGGGGGGTCAGGAAGTTGGATGTTCGAGTCTTTTTTTTTTTTTTTTTTTTTTTTTTTGGTTTTTGGGCCACACCCGTTTGACGCTCAGGGGTTACTCCTGGCTATGTGCTCAGAAATCGCCCCTGGCTTGGGGGGACCATATGGGACGCCGGGGGATCGAACCGCGGTCCTTCCTTGGCTAGCGCTTGCAAGGCAGACACCTTACCTCCAGCGCCACCTACCCGGCCCCTGTTCGAGTCTTTTTCTTATAGAATCAGCCAGAAAGATTTCATGTAGAGCTAGCTCATCAGGATGTCAAGCGGGCACTGGGAGGGAGTGGGTTTTGCTGAGCCCAGGAGGAAGGGTTTGGTTACTAAGTAACCTGGGCCTCAGTTTTACGATCTTTAACTAAACCATACTACTGTCCTTGCAATATCCAGACCAACTGCAGCAGGTAGGGCCAAAATGTATGCAGAGGCCTGTGATGTGCCTCAATAACAAAGCCCAGGTTTCTCGCACCAGCCCCCTTTTCCCCCTAAGCACCAACAAATATGGATTAAAGTTGAGAGAATACATTTATCAGCTAGTTATTTTGCTCTTACTTTGTGTCAGGCACTGTCAAAAGCATTGTATAAACCTCACTAGACTCCCTTTCTCAGAGAGGGTGCTTAACTGTGTAACAGCACACAGCCCAGCAGATGGATTTGGCTCTGGACTCTGGCAGCCTGGCTCAAATCTATGCTCTCAATTGCTGCTCTCTGTTACTTTGGACAACCAGAGTTGATACTACGAGGAAGCTAGGGGCTGCCCCCAAAGATTCTGCCACACCCTATTTGCTTCTTATTTGCCTACCCTTCTGGCCAAGGGTTCCCAGTCATCCCTACATTCCCCCAACTCCTTTAGCCTTGACTTGGTGCTTTTAGGTTTTGAGAGAATAGCCTGGGGACAGGCAACAGGGCCTGAAACAGCTGACATCTGACCTGGGAAAATCATGACATCGTATAGGGCCTTTCTCCTTCATCTGTCTAGTGGTGGCTTAAGAATTCAGTTGTGGGGCCGGGCGGTGGCGCTGGAGGTAAGGTGCCTGCCTTGCCTGCGCTAGCCCAGGACGGACCGCGGTTCGATCCCCCGGCGTCCCATATGGTCCCCCAAGCCAGGAGCGACTTCTGAGCGCATAGCCAGGAGTAACCCCTGAGCGTCACCGGGTGTGGCCCAAAAACCAAAAAAAAAAAAAAAAGAATTCAGTTGTGTAATGGTTTTGAGAATTAAAGAGATGAATGATGGGGCTGGAGAGATAGCATGGAGGTAGGGCATTTGCCTTGCATGCAGAAGGACTGTGGTCGAATACCGGCATCCCATATGGTCCCCAAAGCCTGCCAGGAGCGATTTCTGAGTATAGAGCCTGGAGTAGCCACTAAGCTCTGCAGGGTATGACCCAAAAACCAAAACCAAAACAAAACAAAAAAAGGATGGATTATATAAAGCTCCTAATACAATTCAAGGTAATTTATCGGATGTAAAAAAGAATAAAAACAAACATTGGTACCAATAACATATAGAACAAAAAAGGTTTGGTGGAGGAAAATAGGGATCAAAATAAAACATAGAAGGACAGTAGAGTGGGTTGAGTGTTTGCCTTGCATGTTTGATCCTGGGCATTCCATATGGTTCTTGGATCTGGTCAGGAGTGATGCCTGAGTATAGAGCCATAAGTAATTGCTGAGCACCAAAACCCAATAATAATAGAATTTGATATGCTACAGTCCTCAGTTTTGGATGGACTTCTTATTGAGATTTCAAGGCTTACCCACCGATTTGGAACTCCCAAGGCGAAGCAGGGGATGTTCCCAAGCCCTACAAACATCCCTGATGGCATCCCTTCGCAGCAGACTGGGGGTGGGGTGGTGGGGCTGGCGGGTCAGAAGTTCAGAGAAGAGGCCCAGTTATCGATCACCTACCAGGCGGGGTGCCAGGCTCCGGACCTTTCGGTCTCTGTGAAATCTCGTGAGGAGGTGGTACCCAAGACACTTTCCCCTGGAAACCAAGGCTCAGACAAGTCAAGTTAACTTGTCAAGGTCACACAGCTGAGCTAGAATTGGAAGCCAGCTTCCCAACACTGTTTATAATTGGAGGGAAATGTGTAAGCTCTCCCAAAGGGGGTTCCAGGCCCCCTCCTGCCACCGACATTCTGTCTTGCGATATCCTGACCCACCCAGCCCATGGACCAAGACAGAGTTGGCTGAGCCAAAGCAGGCTCCAGCATGTGCCATGGGGCATGCCAGGGCTTGGACCCTCTAGAACTCTGGAGGGCAGAAAGACTGACAGCTCTGGGACCAGGGCATCCCAGCTGGAAGCCTGACTCCCCCTCCTATCCTCCCATTGGGGGGGGGGGTTCTCTCCTTAGAAAGGAAAGGATAGGGCATAGCCTCCTTCTTCCCAGTCTAATGCAGACCCTGGGCAGGGCTCTGCTTGGAATTGGGGTGTGAGAGGCCTTACCCCTTGTGCCCACCCGGGATGGGTGAAGTGGCTTGCTGAGCGTGCCAGACCTTCACCAGGGGGAAGAGGACCTAGGCAGATGGCAGCTCTGACCTCTCTCTCCCGTGCACTCCCCAAGTGTCCTTCTCTTTTCTGGGGGAACAGGCTCTCAAGCTTCTCGGTGCCCTCCCTCCCTAGGCGGCAGTCTCGCAGGCAGACAGGCAGGCAAGCAGGCAAGCAGGCCGGCAGGGCTAGGACAGGACTAAAGCGCGGCCTCCTTCCCCTAGCAGGGCCTTTGCCCCAGCAGAGCCGGGGTTCCGCGTTGGGTGGAACCCCGTTCTCCAGCGTCCCTCCAACGCAGGCCCAGGCGGGCCATGAATGAACCGCACTGTGTGGGGGTTCGAAGAGAGGACCAGCTGCCTCTGTAGCAGTCCCCAGACAAGACTGGGGGGACAGCGGCCGGCCTTGAGCCAGCATCCATGCACCCCAGGCCTACCTCGGGGAGGGGGCTGATTTTGGGGCGGGAGGGAGGTGCCGGGGCCTGGGAGATAGATCAGAGATGAGCAAAGGAGTCTAATCTTCGGGGCGGCAGCGGCGGAGACTTAGAGACCCCAAATTCCCAAAACCCTCAAGGGGGGGGGGTAACGGCTGGACCCTAGCTAGCAAAGGAGCAAGCAGCAATGGGGGAAACACCATAGTGCACCTGACGGGGGGCAGGCAGTGGGCGAGTGCACCCCCGTAGGGGTGTCGGTAGTAGTAGAGGAAGGGGTGCACATCTGGCCAGAGGTGCACATCTGGCACATCTGGACGGGGAGGAGGGCAGGTGGGCGAGGGGAGGGCGCCGCCATGGGGGTGACGGAGGGGTCCCGATCCTCGCGCTCTCCCGAGGGGCGGGAGGGGGCGCACATCTGGCCAGATGCGCACATCTGGCACATCTGGATCCCGGGGGAGGGGGCGCTTTTTCTTCTTTTTTCCCCCGAGGCGAGGCAAGGCAAGCAAGAGGGGGTGCCGAGGGAGGGGTCGCGCAGTCCGTCGCTCACTCACCCACCCCAGGCGCAGACTCCGCTCCGGGTGCTCCGGGCCCCGGCTCGGGGCGGGGCGGGGCTGGGGGCGGAGGAGGCCGCGCGAGCGCTCCGGGTTCCTGCGGCGGCGGCGGCGGCGGCGGCGGCGGCGGCGGGGTCTGGGGCGGGAGGGGGCAAACGGAAGGAGCGAGGAAGGGACGCGGGGCGTGGCCTCTCAGGACACGCCCCTCACGGCGCCGCACGTAGGCGCACGCGCAGACCGGGCGAATGGGGGCAAGAATCCGGCGGCGCGCGTGTGCAGACGGAAAGTCGCGCGTGCGCACCCCGGAGGTCGCGCGTGCGCACACGGGCGGGGGGAGGCGGGCCTGGCTCGGCCTGTGACAGGTGAGCGCGCGGCCCCTTCCCCGGAGGCCGGGCGGCCTTGCTCTCTTTCTCTACGGGACCAGGGGTGCGCGTCCCCCGCTCACCCGCGCTCCGCTCGGCTTCCCCGTCCTGGCTGCGGGCGCCCGGCCGAGCCCGCGCTGGGGCGGGGCGGGATGGGGCTGGATGCGGGCGATGCGAGGCGGTGCCGGCGCCCGGACCCTCCTGCGGGCTGCGCGGGACCACGACGCCTCTCGGGGCGCGCGGACCCCTCGCCGGCCTGGCTCTGTGTCTCCCTCTCTGTCTCTGCCTCTCTGTCTCTGCCTCTCTCTGTGTCTCACTCTCTGTCTCCCTCTCTGTCTCTGCCTCTCTGTCTCCCTCTCTGTCTCTGCCTCTCTCTGTGTCTCACTCTCTGTCTCCCTCTCTGTCTCTGCCTCTCTCTGTGTCTCACTCTCTGTCTCCCTCTCTGTCTCTGCCTCTCTGTGTCTCCCTCTCTGTCTCTCTGTCTCTGTCTCCCTCTCTGTCTCTGCCTCTCTCTGTGTCTCCCTCTCTGTCTCTCTCTGTGTCTCACTCTCTGTCTCTTGTCTTTCTCTGTCTCTGTCTCCCTTTCTTTCTCTGTCTCTGTCTCTTTCTCTTTGTCTCCCTCTCTGTGCCTTTCTCTGTGTCTGTCTTTCTCTGTCTCCCTCTCTGTCTCTGCCTCTCTCTGTCTCTCTATCTCCTCTGTCTCTGTCTCCCTCTCTGTCTCTGTCTCCCTCTCTTTCTCTCTCTCTGTCTCCCTTTCTGTGCCTCTCTGTGTGTCTGTCTTTCTGTCTCTCTGTCTCTGTCTTTGCCTCTCTTTCTCTCTGTCTCCCTCTCTGTCTCTCTGTCTTTCTCTCTGTCTCCCTCTCTGTGCCTCTCTCTGTGTCTGTCTTTCTGTCTCTCTGTCTCTGTCTTTGCCTCTCTCTCTCTGTCTCCCTCTCTGTCTCTGCCTCTCTCTGTCTCTGTCTGTCTTTGTCTTTCTCTGTCTTCCTGTCTCTTTCTGTCTCTGTCTTTGTCTGCCTCTCTTTTTCTCTCTCTGTCTCCCTCTCTGTCTCTGTCTCTGCCTCTCTGTCTCTCTGTATGCATGTATCATGTCCTTCTCTTTTCTTTGCTCTCAGCCACCTCGACTCTGGAAATGACTGTGTGCGACTTGTGTTCCCCTGAGCAGTTGGGCCGCTCATTTCACTGTCGTGCCAGGGGGTCCCCTGACCCTTACAATCGATCCCAAAAGGCTCATGAAAAAGATGGATTCGTGGAATTGTTCAAGGGTGCCTCCTGCAAGCTCTGCTTATCGACCTTCCAGCCGTCAGGGCAGTGGTTTGGGCCCCAGAAGGAAGTCCCGCTTTTGCAAAGCGAACTTTGCCACCCTCCGAGATGAATGAATGGGCTGGATTTTGCCAAGAGGTTCCCGAGAGCGTGCTGACAGTCTTTCTAGGTTACTTGGGAACAGCTGGGTGCTGCTGGACAGAGGAAGGACCCCCCTGCCTGTAGGTGGGGCCTCGTCTGGCTCACAATTGTAGTTTGTCTGTGTCTCAGCTCTTCGATGGCTTTGATTTTAAAAGGTCACTGCTGGCAGTGCTGCGCTCCTGACCGTGCTCAGTGATTACTCCAGGCTTAGTGCTCAGAGGCCAGATGCCTTGCGGGTGGTTGAACTGGGAGCTGGCTGCTTGCTCCGCAGACGCCGTAACCCCCTGTCCTATCGTCTCTCAGGCCTCTGGTGGCTTTTTAAGAGTTTCATTAGTAACTTGTGGAATACGGGTGTTGAGGTTTTATTTTGATTTGGGGGGAGTTTTTCATACTGAGTCCCACGGGCTAGTTGGACTAATCAGTTTGGTGGCTCACAGCCAGCATTATAGAAAGGGGGGCAGTAACATGAACATAATTGTCCTTGGTAAGAGTCACTTTTTGGTTTTGTTTTGGTGCTTGTTTCAGGTACGTTCATATGTTGTTTGTGTATGCAGGAATATTGGGAGGTTTTGCACAATTGTGTTTCTCTGTCTCAGCAAAGTCTCAAATCATAGGTCTTGTCTCCCTGCCCTTTGCCTTCTCAATCTGAGTTTTCAGTTACTATTGTCCTTAAGGCAAAGGAGTATACCAGGAATGTGCAAGAAAGGACAGGGGTGGGCTCTTCCTTCAGGAATTCATGGACCTGAAAGAAAAGTGGTGAACTCTTCACGTATTGAATTGAAGTGTTGGTAGTAATTGAAGTATAGGTCCGATTTTCTTGGAGGAGGAAGTAGGTTGGTCAGGCAGCTGTTTTTGGTGTAGTGACATGGTTGCTAGAGTCTCTTTAGGTAGTATTCTGGGATGATTTTGTGGGCAAAAGAGGTCAGTCACACCCAATTGTGCCCAGGGCTTAATTCCTGACTGTTTTTGAGGTACCATATACAGTGCCAGGAGTCGAACCAGAATCAGCCCTACCCCCTATACTGTCCAGTATAGATAGGTAAAGAACTCTGGGAGTTCTTTAGGGAGGAGCAAGCCGTTCAGCTGAAAGGGGATCTGCTGTTTTTGATTTTTTGTTTGTTGTTTTTCCCTGGAGGGCCATTTTAATCCTGAGAGGAGCTCAGATTTGTAATTATTGAGGCATTTTTTACATGGGTGTTGATTTCAGGGTTGTAAAATCACTGAATAGCCAGCCTATGCAGTGAACGTGGGGAAAGTGCAAATGGAGGCACAGTGACTTAGCTTTTCTAGTATTATGGATCCCAGAGGGATTCCTTTTGTATTAGGAGTTTTAAATAATCCAGTTCAGATTTCATCCTTGTGGTGGATTCCTAATCTGTTTGTGCTGAATTAGGGGTAATCACCTAGACTCAGGCAGATGGAAGATGAAGGCATTTAAGAAACCTTGAACTGAAGATTGAGTGTAGTGCTGAGTTTAAAGGTGTGAACAGTGTTCAGCCTGCTTTGCTGCTGCTAAATCTCCAACTTGCAGGGTCAGACCTTCCCTGAATTCATGGTTCAGTTGTTGATTATGTAGATTATCCTCAACATTTTGCACCTCAAGTGATGCAAGAGCCCTCTGGACTTCAGAGGCTAAACCCTGTCTTGTCTGACAGGTGTCCTGCACCATTATAAGATTGGATTTCCTGTTTGCTGGTGTTTGGCCCTTTTGTGGCTTGACTGTTTTTGATTCTTTTCGTGTTTTGTTATGTGTTTTTTGTGCTTGTTTTTCTTTTCCTCTCTGAGACCCTATGGCTATTGTGGACACTTGGGTCTCAAAATCAGGTTATGATTTCAGCTCCTTTTGTAGAGGCTAATGGTTTACACTTGATTGTAGCTCACACACTTATTAACAGTGGCAACAGGCTTTGAAAGAGAGGACTATTGATTGCGGTTCCATTAATGTTGCTCTGGATTAGAAAGCACAAACAGGTACTTTTATTTAGAAGATACCTCTTGGGCTGGGGAAATAATACAGCTGGTGGGCACTTGCAGTAGCGGAGCTGACCTTGGTTGGATTCCCTGCACCTCATATGGCCCCCAAGCCCCTCCAGGGATGATTTCTGAGTGTAGAACAGGAATAAGTCTTGAGTACCACTGATGAGAAACCCCCTCCCCACACACACAAAGGAAACAAAGAAAGATGCCTTGTAGCTATTTTTCACCAGTGGGGAAAAGCATAACAAGAACCTCAGTGACAAAAGAACTTGAAAGATCACATTATCTTTAGAAAAGAGGACTATGGCTCCATGTCTACTCTAAGCGGAATGTGTTTTCAGGACTGAGTGATGTTTTTTCTGGTTTTGGATGGCTACACTTATGATGCTCAAGGCTTACTCCTGGCTCTATGCTCAGAGATCACTCCTGGAGGGCTTGAGGGATCACATGGGATACTGGGAAGGAATTGAGCCCTGGTTGGCTTGTGCAAAGCAAAAACACCCTACTCACTGTTCTGTATCTCCAACCCCAGGACTGAGTGGTTTTAAAGACATCCATAGTGCTGTCCTGAGAGAACCGAGGCATGAGGCCATTTTTTTCTGGGTCCATCTGGACATAAACACTATTCTGTCGGATGGAGCTTTGCTGGCTAAATCAGAGGGATTCCTGCCCTTGTTTGGGGGCCATACCCCTCAGTGCTCAGGGGTTGAATCCTGGTTGGCCATGTGCAAGGCAAGTGCCCTACCTGCTGTACTATCTCTCTGGTGCTGAATTCTTTTAAGTGGTTTCTTACATGAGTGAAGTCAAAGCTCAGTTTCTTACCTCTTTGCTCTTCTTAATGTCCCCTGTTTAATAGAGAGAGAGAGAGAGGGGGGGGGGGGAGAGAGAGAGAGAGAGAGAGAGAGAGAGAGAGAGAGAGAGAGAGAGAGAGAGATTGGGAGGTTGATGTTTCATAAGCAACCATTAGAGAGAGAGAGTTATTGGGTTGATGCTTCATAAGCAACCATTCCTCTTTGAGTCCAGCTCTCTTCCCTTGGCTGTTCCTTTACCCACTGCCACTTGGCCACTTGTGGTTCCATAAACTTGCTCCATACCTCTGGCCCAAAGTCAATACTAAAAGAAGACAGTTAAGTCGAGCTGAACTGAATATGCCTTGTGCAGTCTTTCTGAGTGTGATCATACCAAGGTCGTTACAGTCTTTGTTCTGGAACAATTGGTGTTTGTATGTCTTTGTGTTGCAGAGAAAGGAAGGGAGCAAAGCTAGAAGTGAAAGTATACACTGGGGTCAGGAAGATAGTATAGGAGTTACAGCGAATGCTTTACATGCAACAGCCAACCATGCAGTCTCCAGCACTTGGCTCCTCAAAATATGGCTGGATGCCACCCTGGAAACCAACAGCAACAGCAAGATGGAAGGGGTAATCCCTGGCTGCATCACTGCCTGCTTGGGCCCCTGGATGAAAACAGCCCTGATTGGCTGTGATTCATGGGGGGAGGGGGCAGACCTCTTGAGCACCACTTGGGAGGACACCTCCCAAGTCAACACTGAAAATTGAGAGGCGTCAGATATATGTAAGAATAACTTTTAAGGCATGCGTTTGCTGCCAGCCCATGGACATGGTGTCTGCACTCGTGTTTTGCTCATCTCCTCTTTGAGATGTGGACTTTCACACTATCTCTGGGATGTGTATCAGGGTGCTCTCTGCCTTTGGAGAAGTCTGCGCCTCCCTTGAGTGTATAACTCTTTTCCTCTCCCTCCCTTTCTTCAGTACCTCCCAATAAAATCTGTTTTTACTTCCCCTCCAAAAGGAGAAGAACTTTATAATATTTTTGTAACAAAGAGGAGCAGAAGATGAATAAGCAAGTATAGGATTAAAACCTGGAAAACCTCCCTTGTCTGTCAGGCTGAGGCCTATGGTCCTGCTCTCACTGTCTCTGTCGTGCTCTGGAGCTCTGGGGCAAGTTTAGCCTGTGGAGAGGGACTTTGTGGAAGGAAACTCAAGCTTCAGCTTTGGATCTGGGTTGTGCTGTGCCTAGTGCGGCTCTTACTCAGAAGATTGCATTTTGGGTTCTGGGTTTCCAGAGGTGGTGTGACCACCTGAACAAAGGAGAATGTGTGGGTTGCTCAGGGTGTGTGTCTCTGGGGGAGGTTTACGAGTGCTCAGCAACACCTGTGACTGGGCAGGTATTGTGTCAGCTGTGAGAAAAGCAGACTTCTAACTGGGCTGGTTGCTCATCGTTTTGAGCTTCAGTTTTTCCTCCTCAGTTGTTCTTTGTTATTGGTCTTTGCGATTCCACTGGGGTCCTCATTAACGAAACCCTCCAAGGAGGGCAAAGGAATAGGTATGGAGAAATTTCCAGAATTCTAACATGTATGTATGAGTGCAAGATTTCAAAACACAACACAACACAACACAATCGTTTTTGTTTTATTTGGGGGGATTTCTGGCTATGCTCAGGGCTTACTCCTGGCTCTGTGCTTAGTGATCACTCCTGGCAGTGCTTGGAGGACCACATGGGATGGTGGGGATTGAACCTGGGTCCTCTGTGTGTAAGTCAATCTCCCTTCTTGATGTGCTATCTCTGGCCCCTCCATACGAATTTTTAAGCAACAAACTATTGTCCTTACTGTCCAGCATGCTTGGGAGGTAGAGGGCATGTCTGTAGAACTGGACCAAATCTGTGTCCCTAGAATTTCCCTATTTAGATCATCCAAACCTGCCATTCCCTGCTTCTTACCTGCCAGAAAGGAGGATCTTGACTTTCTCACACCAGGGTCTGACACCCTTTTTTGCAGCAGGGCCTTGCATTTGACCACGCTTAGTGTTGTTTTCTCTTCCTTACATATAAACTTCAAGAACTTTGCTAGTGCAGCGGGGAGGGTACTTGCCGGCATCCAGCCGAGGTCAGATCCCCTAAGCCCTGCCACGAGTGATCCCTGAGCACAGAGCCAGGAGTAAGCCCTGGCCACAATCGGATGTATTTTAACTAGTGATGTCTCTTTTCTGTAGTGCCTGTCCCTTTTGAAAGGTCTTTAAATCTCTATAAAAACTACAAAAATGGGGCCGGAGCGATGACGCAGAGGTAGACCGTTTGCCTTGCATGCATGTGGCTGATGCAGAATGGACCACGGTTAGATCTTCAGCATAGCATATGGTTCCCCAAGCCAGGGGCGATTTCTGAGCACTTAGCCAGGAGTAACCCCTTAGTATAATTGGGTGTGGCCCAAAAACAAAACAAAACGAAACAAAACACTCTACAAAAATGGTTCAGCTAGAAACAATAGGCCTATGATACTAAGTACAACATTTTGTTAATTTTTTTTTTTTACATATAAGTAGTTTATGACAGGTTGGCTTGCCAAACTTTAGACAAACGATTTTTAAAATCTCTCATAAATATGTCATCTTAGGACTATTTTCATTGCATGATTTTTTTCTGTACATTTTAGAGGTGCAATAGGGTACAACAACCCTATTTTCATTTTGGTGAAATTGGGTTTTTGTTTGTTTTCTTAATTATTGATATAAAAGGTAGCAAGATACTTTCATTTTATTCTACACTGTAAATTGTGCTGACTATACAAAAGTTCTCAAATTCTAATAAGCGGAATCAAGTAGGAAATGAAATTATTTTCCACTTTCTTTAGCAAAGCAACCCTTAGCAAGACCTCAAATAAAACACAGAAGTTAACAAGAAAAACAATAGTATTAGAGAAGAAACCAGCTGGATACTAAAGCTTAGAGGAGTAGAAATACAGCTTTAGCTTTGGGTTTTGACTGTTTTTCAAGCCAGGGAAGAATGGCAGCAAGATATATTCATCCATTAATTACTAACATTTTGCTGATTTTTTTTTTTTTTTTTTTTTTTTTTTGCTTTTTGAGTCATACCTGGTGACTGACGCTCTAGGGTTACTCCTAGCTATGCGCTCAGAAATCGCTCCTGGCTTGGGGGACCATATGGGATGCCAGGGATCCAACTGAGGTCTGTCCTAGGTTAGCGCATGCAAGGCAAACACCCTACCACTTGCGCCGCCGCTCTGGCCCCTTTTGCTGATTTTTTTTAAAAAATATCTTTATTTAAGCACCATGATTACAAACAGCCCTCCCCTCAGCACTTTTTGCTGATTTTAAAAGCTCAAGTAATGTTCTTACTTTCCAGCTTTTCACAAACTATCACAGTTACTGGTTCTTTCCTTCAACTTCTCCAGCCTTGTCTGTGAATGGAAATTGGCTAAAAATGAGCTCTGAGTGCCTAGGAAGCACCTGAAGAAAGGCGATTCCCCCCTATCCCAACATCCCCTTTAAGAAGCTTCTCTGGAGCTGGAAGCTGAACTGTAGATCAACTGGACTCCTTCAGCGTAGAGGTTCCCTAACTTACATTTTCAGAAAACAAAATAACACTTCCTGCTCTTCAAAATCTACGTTAGCCAACAAATAGAATGTATCCCTGATTGTGTGTACTAAGGCTGATAAATACCACCTTCCCAGGTAATTTCAGCACTCTTGGTGGCTGGTGGGGGCAGTCTCTCCCACTTTGGGAAACGGGACTCACCGAGCCCCACTCATGTCCCAGGCAGGCATTGCCCAAGTGCATGGTACCTATTGCGGGCCTAGAATACTATCCCCTTGACTCTTTTCTGTCTGCAGCTGGAGGGGGAGAGGTGAAGTGGCTGGAAAGTGAGCCTCTGTCCCTGTCCTTCCTCCCTGCGCCCCTCCTGTCTCCTAGCCTGGTAGGGCTGGGAAAGCCTTCTCAGCTAGCCTTCTGGACAGACACCAGAGTCATAGTGTTGCTGTGACACAAAGTACTCAGGATTGCTCTGAAGTGAATCAGCGGGGCCTGTTTCTGCAAGGGAAGTCCCACTAAGGGCAGGGTTGCTTGGCAGTCCAGTGCTGCCTGTGCTGTCCAACCCTGCCAGGAATCGGGCAGCTGCCCTTTGGCGGGGAAATGTGTCCCCATGGGCAAGGCAGGCCACAGGTTGGGCCTGAGTTGGAGACCACCCATGACCTGACGCCCGCTCCCCTTCAGACATCTGTGTGTCTTGGCTGCATTCCAGACCTGCACATCAGAGCTCCACGGTCTGCATTTCTGTCTCTGGAGAGCCACCAGGGAGGGGCTGCCTTCTGCTCCCTCGTGCGGTACAGGTCACAGTCTGCGATGACATTCTCCACTCGCCTGTGTTGCAGAGCAGCCGTGCTGTACTTCACCGCACTGCAAAGACCTGCCGGGGTCTTGGGGTGGGACTGAAGGATGACAGCTTTCTTCTTTTTTCCTTTTGGCCTTTCCAGTGTGTAGGTGAATGTCATGGTGTCTTTTTGATATCCTGGGTCTGACCCATCTAGAGGTTCCTCTCGGGGCTCATCTAGAATTGTGTCAAGAATCTTTGGTGCCTGGGGAAATGGAAATGCCGGGGCACAGTGCTTGTAAATATGAATGAGCTACCCGCCTGGGTGAGGGCAGGACCAGATCCCAGCATGATCCGAGACATTTTTCCAGAATTGGAGTAGTGAGTTCAGATGCCACGTTATCAAGATTTCTATGATTATCAATTCTATTTCTTTAATTTTCCCCCTGTTGTTGCTGATGAGTTTTTGCATTTATTTTGTGGTGCCTGCCAGGGGTTAAACCTAGTGATCTGCCTCTGAGCCCATCCATCCCAGGGCCTGGCCGTCATTGTCCATACTGGAAGTGACGCACCCGCCTGTGGATCTTGCTGAGGGTTATGCTCCTGTTAAGGTGTTGGCACATGTCTGGCTGTGACACTGTTGTGATGCCAGGGTCGCAGAAGGCAGAGCGATGTCGGCTGCACCTGGGGTCACTTTCAGCTTGCAGGGCTGATTCCTCTAGCCATTTAACCATCCCGGGGGCCCGACTGAGTTCTGGTTGCTAAGTGGCAAGAATGAGAAGGAAATCATAAGCAGTGGTTCCTCCACTGTGTGCCTCACTTATACCGAGGCATTACCCGTTTCTCCTTGGTTTTTGTCAGAATCTGACTTGATTCCCTGTCATTTTCTTGATGCTATTCTATCCAAGTCCTTTTGCTCTCTATGTATCTTTTAAAGGATGAGACTATTATTTTTAGAGGCTTTAAAAATCTTGTGTGAAGGGGCCGGAGAGATAGCATGGAGGTAAGGCGTTTGCCTTTCATGCAGGAGGTCATTGGTTCGAATCCCGGCGCCCCATATGGTCCCCCGTACCTGCCAGGAGCAATTTCTGAGCCTGGAGCCAGGAATAACCCCTGAGCACTGCCGGGTGTGACCCAAAAACCAAAAAAAAAAAAAAAAAAAAATCTTGTGTGACCCCCAAACAAAACAAAACAAAACCTACAGGCCCTGTACAGATGCTGATCTCTCAAAAAAAAAAAAAATGTCCGGGTTTATTCATTGTCCAAGACAGCTGTAAAAGACACAGCATTCTCACATGACTCCATGCTGGAGGGCTTTCTGCTGAGTCTGCAGCCCCACGCTTGGGGCGGTGGTGCTTGGAGGGTGCTTCCTGGGCCTGGGTTGGTGCATAAACTGCCCCCCAGACTTCAGAGAGTTGCCTTTGGATGGTGGGGGTTGTTATTTCGGTAGAGTTGAGAGTGTTGTGGAAATCCCTGGACCTTCCTGCACCTCCTGAGGAGACAGTGCAGCTTGGAGAGAGGCCGTGGCTGTGTTGCAGTCCTCAGGAGAGAACGTGGGTGGAGCTGGGCTAAGGCTAATCTGGAGGTTCTGTGAAGACGCCGGGAGCCTCTCCAGAGGGAGAGCCTGGCCCATGGCAGATGGGGTGCAGGGCTGAGGCTGGCAGAAGAAACTCCAGCTGCACACCGGGCTGGGGAGCACGGGTGAGGGGGCTGGTTGTGTTTTGTTTTGAAACCGACTTTGAGTTATCGCTCAGCGTGGTGCTCTCCTCGCCACACTTAACCCCCAGAGTGTAAACGGGATGAAAGCGAACATGCTTCCTCTGCTGTCTCCCTTTCCGTCGATTCAGCAAGCCCAGAGTTGGGTGTGAGTAAGGTACGTGTGTGCAGTGACCTTATTCTTAATGGCACAAGGATGACTTAACAGCTGGGAAAAGATTTATGTTCAGAGTTAACCCACAGAAGCGTTTGAGTAAGAGCCCTGGGTTCCAGAAGCTGACGACTGGGGTTCAGATTTCAGCACCGTCACTCCTAGCTCTGTGACCTTGGGCAAGTGGTCTAACCTCTCTGGGCCCCACTTCCTTGCATAGAAGAGGGACCTAATAATAGTGTCCATTTTCTATGGCTTCTGAGGCCCAAAAGGGAGGATAATGTAAAAAAGCACTTAGCCTACTGCCGTCGTGTCATCTCGGTAGACCTTCACTTACTGAAACTGGAAGGAGAGCAGATGACACGCAGAGCTGCTTCTCACTGCGCTGGCTACAGAAGGAGGCAGTGGGGTGGGGGGGTGGGGTGGAAGCCTGGCCCCACTCCGGGTTGTTTCCAGGTTGTCCTGAGCCCATAGCTGGCTTCGGGCTTTCCCACAAATCACTGAATCTCAGTTTTCCTAATCCGTGGCATGAGGTGTGAGTAACAGAGAGTGGAGGCTGCGTTCAGTGCCCGGCAAGGTGCCAGGTGGGGGATCGACTGAGGCCCTGGAAATGGGGCCCTCTGTCTAGGCAATCTGTGGGATGCAGCAGGCCTTGTCTGAAGAATTCGTGATCCTGTCGTTAAATCGTTTTTGTTAGTCGCCGCCTTTGCGTGAAGTTTCTAGTCAATTCCTTTGGACTGGTGCTTCTGGAGGATTCTTGAGGAAAACTACTGGAGTGTAAACTTGGGATTTGAGGCTAAATTGCACATGATGAACATTTATGGAGTGTCTAGGTATTCCTGTGGAGGCAAAAGTGGGTTTTCTGCCCTTCCCTTATTAAATAAAATCTTATCTGAGTTGCTTTGAACTCTGGCAGAGAGCCATGTGTGTAAATACTCCACTGGTCAAGGCCTTTCTCAGCAGAGCTCTCAGTCCTGGCCCTTCGCTGCCAAACCTTTGGCTAGAACAGCAGGCGTGGCTGCAGTTGGAATGACCAGCTGGCTGGAGGCTTTGCTTAAACCTGCCCTTAAAGAGTGGCCGCCTCATGTGGAAACTGGGGGTGTCGTTAGCGCTGGGGTTGGGTTTTGTGGACATGGAGTCCTGCATCCTGGGCTGGTGCATGACCTCCCATCCCTTGCCAGCTTTTTGGGGGTGGGGTTGTGGTTGTCAGAATGTCAGGAAGACTGATGCAGCAGAGGCCTGGGTCAGTCAGTGTCTTTGCTCACCTGGAACCATACACGTGTTCTGGCTCGTACAGGTGGGAGAGAGGTGAGATGCCAACAATCCATTGGGACAGCTGTTCAGAGTCTGCGCTCGGGCAGATCCAGTTGTGCTTTCGAAGGCATCTGAGCTTGCAAAGGGTCTCCTCCGTGGAGTCTCTGGAAGTGGTGGTGGGTAGGTCGGTCTGGGTGAGTCCGTGTGGTCCCCCCACCCTGAATATGACATCCTGGTGAAGGCATGCTCAGTGTTTTTGATTTGCTCAGAGCAAGAACTGTGGTGGCCGCTCCAGTGCGCTCTCTCTCTCTCTCTCTCTCTCTCTCTCTCTCTCTCTCTCTCTCTCTCTCTCTCTCTCTCTCTCTCTCTCTCTCTCTAACACATACCCCCATTGAAATATGAATCAGCAGAATTGTAGCTGGGGCTTCCAGCTCATCATCCGCTTCACTTTTAACCACCAAGATTTATTTTTAGTGCCTAATGATCTTGTACTAGAAGTACCATCTCTCTCACATAAGTTTCTAATAGTCTATTTTTATTATAAATTGATTTAAAGAAAATGCATCACATAGTTGACATAACTGATCATAATACATTTGTTTCAAGACGACCAAAAGCAAAATTATTAAAATAGAAAGAAAAGCTAAAGAAATGGAAGAGAAAGGAAAGAAGAAAAAGTTCAGTAGCAAGTATATTTGTGAAAATTATTACATTATCAATGAACTCATTAAAGCAATAGCAGAAGGTTAGTAAGCTCTTCTTTTTTTTTTTTTTTAAGGATCAGAGTTTAAGAAACACAGTAAAAACAGTGTGAGAGTGGCAATTGTTTGCACAGGCCCAGCAAAATATGGAGGAAATAGAAAGGAAAAGCCTTGGCCTAAATACACGGAGACCTTACCCCTGAAGTATTCTGGCATAAGTCCAACTATGGACTCCAGGCAGACTAGGTTGTCCAACCCCAGAGTCATTCTCTATGGTTCCAGTAAAATCTTTTTCTCACAGTCGCTGTTGTTGGTGTCAGGTTTCTGTAGGTAGAGATCCTGGTTTCTGTGCCTATCCTACATTGAAGTCAAGATGATGTGGAACGTCTTTTAGTTTCATCTCATCCTTAGAGGGCAATGCGGAGAGCTCTGCCCTGCAAGCAGGTTGTTGCTGCTGCTACGTCATCTGGGTGTTAAAGGGACGCTCTTTGGAGTAAGTCAATGCCAAGGCAGTGGTAGGGTCTTCCCTGATAGAGGTTTGCTTCCTGGAGATGTTATAGACAACCCTGGTTCTACGGTTCAGTGGTGAATGAACAATGCCTGTTCTTCTGAGGTTTAAGCCGAGTCATTATGACAGTGTTCAGGGTGTAAGGCCCCACTGCATTACAAAAGATAAGAACTTGGGGCCGGAGAGATAGCTTGGAGGTAAGGCGTTTGCCTTGCATGCAGAAGGACAGTGGTTCGAATCCGGGCATCCCACATCCCCCGAGCCTGCCAGGAGCGATTTCTGAGCATAGAGGAGGAACCCCTGCGCGCCCCAGGTGTGACCAAAAAAAAAAAAAAAAAAAAAAAGAAAGAAAGAAAAAAGAAAGATAAGAACTTGTTTACATGTCTAATATTTTCCCTTTTTTGTTTTTGTTTTTTGTTTTGGGGCCACACACGGCGGTGCTCAGGGGTTACTCCTGGCTGTCTGCTCAGAAATAGCTCCTGGCAGGCACTGGGGACCCTATGGGACACCGGGATTCGAACCAACCACCTTAGGTCCTGGATCGGCTGCTTGCAAGGCAAATACTGCTGTGCTATCTCTCCGGGCCCGTATTTTCCCATTTGAATGAGCCTATGCAAAAAGTTCCTAATAGTCTTTTAGCCAAAAACAAAATAAAACAAAGAAACCACCAAAACCCTAGCTCCAAGTAAAGTTGCCAACTTAGAAATAAAGCTGCCCTGCCCTCTCTTTCTCTGCAGGATCTGCCACCTCAGGACCCCATGGCTTGCTTTACTGGACTCCAGGGCCCTTGCACCCATGTCAGCAGAGCCCTCAGCCTGCGCTCTTTCAGGTAACTTTCCCCCTGGGTCTTGCCACGGAGCCACGTACACCTCCTGCCTCCCCACCCACTTTAAGGCTTTCTGGTTTTGTTTCTGGACCATTCCCAGTGATGCTCAGGGCTTACTCCTGCTCGGCCGCACGCAAGGCAACTCCTTAACTGCTCTATTATCTGTCCGGCCCCCACATTAAGTTTTTCATTGTTATTTTGGGGCCTCTCCCAGCGGTGCTCAGAGGTTACTCCTGACTCTGCATTTAGGAATCATTCCTGGTGGTGGGTGGGAAACAATACGGGATGCCGGGGATCAAACCCAGGTTGGCTGTGTGAAACCCAAGCACTCTACCTGCTGGGGTTTATTTCTCAACCCCAAGTTGGTAAAGATTTTGGGTAAGTCTCCTGCCAGGGCTGGGTGGTGGCTAGACCAGAATAGAAAGTTAGGGAAGCAGGTCTGGCAGGTAGGGAAGACTCCAGGAACATAAATGAGCCGAGGTGAGGCAGGTGAGGAGAGGACAGTCGAGAGAAGTAGTAGGGAAGGGCCTTGCTCTTGGCACAGGATAGGGCAGGGCACGAGGGAGAAGGCGGAATTGTTCGATTCTTGCTGTAGAATTGAGGTAGTCCGGGTGTTTAAAGCTTTTATCGGCTGATTGTGGCTTGATTCCCTGACACCATTAGGTCCCCTGTGCCCTGTCAGGAGTGGTCCAAAAACTTAAAGAAAAAAGAAATATATATTTTTTGTGGTTGTTCTTGTTGTTTGTTTTGTGTGTGGTGGCATTGTTGTTTTTTAAACTCCATGCTAACTACCAGGCTTTGGAGCATGGTTGAAGTGTGGCGACCTCTCTCCTAGCTGCTGAGCTGGGGAGGAGAGCCTGGTTGTCATTCCTGTTAACAAATATGACTTCTGGCCTCCTTCATGTGTACTTGTAACAGCACTCACTCAGCACCATGCTGGGGGTTACTCACAGAGAGAGGAATGAGAATTGCTTCCTGCTCTGAAAGAGTTCCACAGCTGGCCATGGGAGTGAACTTGGAATCAAATAACTCGAAGAAAATGTGACAAGTATAATAATAGAGGTTGGTATACTGCTTTGGAAGGCCGAGGCAGAGCAGCGAATGGAGGAGGAGCGAGGTGGCGCCTTACCCAAGGGGAGTCAGGTGGACACAGTCAGACCTCCAGGGAGGGCTCAGAGGCATCTGTACTGTCAAAGTCCTGAGTTCTGGCATCTGAGTGGCCCATGATGGATCACAGAGGGCAGGGGAAATGGGGCCAAGTTGTTGACAAGGGAAGGGAGAACCATGGAATGATTCTAAGGGGAGTGGCCCCCGTTTTACATTCTGGAGGGCTTTCAGGCAGTGGAGCGAGATGCTCTTGGGAGCCATTAGAGCACTAATGTAATGGTCTATGTGAGTGAGTGAGCCACCGATTTATAAGCGTCAGTGGGACAGATGGAAGGGCCAGAGTGCTCAGGAGGTGGGGTCAGTAAGACTTGGCAGCTGGCAGAGATTGGTGGATGACTTGGTTTCCTGGAGAAGCCATTACTGTGGGGAAAGCATCATCGGGGAAATGAGGCTAATCTGGGACCTCCTGAGCTGTTGCTGTACTCTGTAGGACATGCTACGGGCCAAGACAGAAATGGCGTTTAGGAGAGATGGGGAACTGGCAAGAGACTCTGTTCAAATACATATTTTCCCTGACTTTTTTTTGTTGTTTTTGTTTTGGGGCCACACCTGGCAGTGCTCAGGGGTTACTACTGTCTCTGTGGTCAGAAATCACTCATGGCAGGCTTGGGGTGCCGGGGATAAAACTTGGGTTGGCCGGGGCCGGAGAGATAGCATGGAGGTAAGGCGTTTGCCTTTCATGCAGGAGGTCATTGGTTCGAATCCCGGCGCCCCATATGGTCCCCTGTGCCTGCCAGGAGCAATTTCTGAGCCTGGAGCCAGGAATAACCCCTGAGCACTGCTGGGTGTGACCCAAAAACCAAAAAAAAAAAAAAAAAAAAAACTTGGGTTGGCCGCATGCGAGTCAAATGCCCTACTCGCTGTGCTATTGCTCTGGCTCCATGCCCAAACTTAAAAAAAAAAATTAATTTCAGGGCTGGAGAGATAGTACAGTGGGTGCTTTGCAGTACCTGACCCAGGTTCTAGCCTTGGTGTTCCATATGGACCCCTGAGTGCCACCAGGAGTTATTTCTGAGTTCAGAACCAGGAATAACCTTTGAATATTGCTGGGTGTGCCAAAAACAAAAACAACAAAACAAAATTTCCCTTCTAGTGGGAAAGAATGCAATTCAGCAAAAAATTGTTCCCTTGACTTTTTCTAGTTTGTGCCTGTATTGCATCAAAGGACTCACTCCCTTGGAAACTCAAACCACCTCTCACCCTCACCCCCCAGACAGGTTCGCAGCAACAGATAGCTGCGAGTGTTGGAAATCAGGTATTCGGGGGAGCAGGTTTGTCAGGCTAGGCATAGGCTGTCTTGGTCCATGGTGTGCGCCCTTAATCCTCCGTCTTTTGGGAAGCATAGGCACTGTGAAATTCACTGGAACAGCTTTGGGTTCTCATCCACTTAGAGATTATTCTGCAGGAAAGAGGGGGCATTTTGGGGGGTTGAACTAAGGGCCTCACACCTGTGAGGCACGAGCTCTTCCTTTGAGCCTTTGGGGCACTGTCCCAGGCAGAGCCAAATTTTCATCTCCTTTGCCCTGAAGTCAGGACTCTGGGTAGTGCCCTGTTCTTTACATTGCTGCCACCCTGCTCTTGACCAAGCAAGCACCGAGGCGGCCACACACTGTCTAGGAGAGGCTGTGTCTGACTCTTCCTCTCTCCCACCAGCACCAGTGGGAGCCTCAGTGCCATTCAGAAGATGACACGGGTTCGCGTGGTGGACAACAGCGCCCTGGGGAACACCCCATACCACCGCCCTCCACGCTGCATCCACGTCTACAACAAGAGCGGAGTGGGCAAAGTGGGCGATCGTATTCTCCTGGCCATCAAGGGACAGAAGAAAAAGGCACTCATCGTGGGGCACCGCATGCCTGGCCCCTGCATGACCCCCAGGTTTGACTCGAACAACGTGGTCCTCATCGAGGACAACGGGAACCCTGTGGGGACCCGCATTAAGACACCCATCCCCACCAGCCTCCGCCGGCGGGAAGGCGAATTTTCCAAGGTGTTGGCCATTGCACAGAACTTCGTGTGAGCGGAGTCCTGAGAGCTGCCTGCTCTCGCCTTTGCAGGGCAGGTGACCAGGGAACAGTGTTCTGTAAGAGAGTAAACATTTTCATCTACTTTTCTTGTCGTTGCTGTTGTGGTTGTTACATCCTGCTGTGTTCAAGGCTTACTCCTGGCTCTGTGCTCAGAGGTCTCGACTGGCAGGCTCGGGGGACCAGTTGGAGTGCTGGGAATGAAACCTGGGCAGGCGTCTTACCTGCTGTTTTCTCTCATGTGACCCATTTCTCGAGCCTCCTGAGCCTCCTGCGATGTTGGTTGGGAAGGGTAACAGCACTGAATTCCTTTAAAGGTGACCGACCAGCCCTAAGTCTGGCTGTTAGTCCCTTCAGGAGTATCAGGGCTTGGAAAGCCGGTGTGTGAGCCTAGTGACTGGCCTTTTACTACACAGCGGGATCTACCACTCTGTTCAAGTCCTGCCCCTTCTCAGAGGGCTCAAGGAAACGGGTGTGTGTGTGTGTGTGTGTGTGTGTGTGTGTGTGTGTGTGTGTGTGTGTGTGTGTGTGTGAGAGAGAGAAGATGACTGGGTTCGAGGGAACAAGAATAAAGGGTGGTGTTTGGTTTAGTGAACCTGGACTGGAATCGCCTCCTCCCAGCGAATACGCTTGCCCTGGGCTCAGTTGTGCCCACACAGGGAGCTCCCCTTGGAGCATCCGGTGACTGAGACCTTGGCTTTGCAGGTGATGAGGAGCTGTCTTCCTTTTATGTAGGAGGGGAGGGTGCCACTTAGACCGCACCTGGTGATGCTCAGCACTTACTCCTGGCTCTGTGCTCAGAAACTACTCCTGGTGGAATTTGGGAGGGGGCATACGGGGTACGAGGATGGACCCCTGGTTAGCTCCATGCAAGGCATGCGCCCTACCCACTGTACAATTTCTCCAGCTCTGTTATGTGTGGTCTTCTTTGCTGACGTTTGAGGGCCCCCTCAGTTTCCTAGTGGAGTCTCACCAACTGGCAAAGGTATTCATCCGTACGGTTCAGACAGTACAGGCACACGGGCTTGCTCAGGAGCCCAGGGGGAGAGTCATGACTGAGCCTAGAGGCTGCCTGTTAGAAACGATAAATTACAGCCGGCCCATCTGGATTTGCTCTGACTCGGCCACTTACCACTTAACAGCTTGAGGCAAGTTATTTAACTTCCGTCTCTGCTTCCCCACCTGTGAAATGGGGCGTCATAATGGTTCCATGGGGCTTCGTGGGGTTATGGGCTTGAAATTGAATTAGTGCCTGCCAGCTTGGCCGATAATTGCTGGGTTCCACGACCGCTCCACATTCATGCCACCTTAGGGACACCAGAACCAGTGAGCACAGGCGGGTTTGCTGTCTTCAAACTGACCACATCCTCGGGGAAAACCAACACACCACCACACTACTCAAGTGCAAGCCCCCAGATGTGACAAATGCCTGTGAAAGACACAATGGGGTTTCCACCAGCTTCCCTGAGAAAGGGCTGCTATTAAGACAGGTCTTGGGGGGCTGGAGCGATAACACAGTGGGTAAGGCGCTTGCCTTGCATGCAGCAAGCCCAGGTACGATCCCCTGCATCCAACATGGTCCCTGAGCCTGCCAGAAGTGATACCTGAGTGCAGAGCCAGGAGTAATCCCTAAGCACTGAGGCTCAAAAGCAAAAAAAAAAAACAAATGAACAAAAGCAGGTCTTGGTAGCAGTCAAATAGGGACCACTCGGAGTGGGGAAGGGTAGGCTGGAAGGTGCAACAGAGACCATAGAGGGACTGGGATCTGGCTGGAAGTTCCCCAAGGAAGAGCATCTGTGAATAATGGCTGAGGGGTAGCCTTAGTGCAGGGGCAGGCCCCGCCTCAGTAGAGCTCAGCGGCTGGTCCTTAGCCAGGTGAGAGACAAGTGGAAATGTACCCTGCAGAGCAAACCCCCTAGGCAGGAGGAATGGCTTCGAGCCAGGGACGCCAAGAAAAAACCCTGGTGTGGCTGGTGCAGGAAGCACAGGAGAGAGTGTGCGTGGGCTGTGGGATGAGTCGGAGAGAACCGGGGCCTCGTGAGCCCAGAAAGGAGGTGCCTGTACTTAGGGTTCTGGGGCACGGGTAGTGTTTAGCAATGAGGTTGTGCAGGGAGCGATGTCAAGAGTTATTGCTGTTCTGGTGAGGAGCTGAGGGAGGCAAGAAGGATAAGCACGGGAGTTGCAGGAGATGGAAGATGATGTGTCAGAGTGAGGGGGAAGGAGAAGCCCTGGGGGGGGGTGTGTGTCAATTGAAAGGGCTTGACAATGCAAAATATGGAGGGAAGCCTAGAAAAGCCTAGTAGGATGTCGCCTGCCTTGCTTGGATGATGTTTCTGCCCAGCCCTGAGTGGGGTACCCTAGGACCGAGCTTCTCAGAAACCTGTGGGTTCCAGAACGATGTGGGGGTGGTAACGGTATTTAAATGTGTGTTTAAAATAAATGATCAGGGGGCCAGAGCCGTAGAACAGTGGGTAGGGTGCTTGCCCTGCACATGGCTGACCAGGATTGTATCCTGGTATACCATATGGTCTCCCAAGGCCACCAGAGTGACCCCTGAATGCAGAAACCCGTAGTTACACCATGTGTGACCCATAAAACAAGCAAACAAGCCCCAACCCCCCCCCCAAAAAAAATCAGTAAACTTCATTTGTGTGCCTATTGTACATACCCTTACGTCTGGAGTTCTCTCTAATTTGGGGGTGAAAAACAGCTGAGAGGATGAAAAGTTTAAGCAACTCTCCTCTAGGAGAGGACCCAGGACAGGAAGGTGGGGAAATTGCCGGGGAGGAGAAGCCCCCTGCTCGGAGGTTCCTTTGAGACATCTGAAAGAGGCTGGGTGCCTTAAAAATAATTCTCAACGCAGCTCCATCTCAGTCTGTTTTGAAAGTGTGTCCCTGTGCATCTATTCTTGGGCTTTCTCACAGCCCTCAGCGTGGCGGGCACTGGTCCCATTTCTTGGGGTGGGGGGACCCTGAGTTCCAGGGGGATGCAATTTCTCGAGACCAGCAGACTCCTGGGGGCCTCGGAGCCAGGAGCCCCTGGAATCTCGAAGAGCTGTGGGGTGGCCCCCTGGTGGTAGGTAGGTCTTGGCGCCTGTTTTCCACTGAGCTTGGCTGCAACCGAGCAGAGCCTTTTCCTGTTTCATCTTCCAGGGTTTCCTCTGCCAGGCCTGTGTCAGAGCTCCCTCTTCTCACCCTTTGTGGAGGCTGGCGGGCTCTGTGACTAACCATGGCCAGCGAGGGGGGATTTTGCCTTGGCCAGGGACTCTCTGGCCTGCTTGAGGGAGGAGAGACCCCTACCCCCAGAGCATTGTCCTTTGAAACCTGGTAATCATCTGCTTGGGGCCCGGACCTTTGCTCTCACTGGGCAGCGGGTCCAGCTTCACGGGTCAGTCGCTCACATCGCCCACCACCTGAGTCAGCAGGGAAGGCGGGCAGCCTGGAGGCATCTGTATCCCAGCGCAGCCCCTCACCCGCCTCCCCAGAGGGCGGTTTCTCCCTCAGCCATTTGAGGACCAGCTCTCCCACCACCGTTGCCCTGTCCTGCCAGCCTCCCCTGGGCTCCAACACTTCTCCAAGGTGTTTTGTCCTGGCCGCCGGCAGGCTGTGGTTTCCGCCAGGCCATGTGGCCGGAGCCTGCTGTCCCTCCTCCCTCCCTTCAAGGCTCAGGCCCACCCCCCCCCCCCCCCCCCGCAGCCCAGAATAGCCCTCGCGTTGCTGCTTTTCCAGCTGCCCTATCACTTTGCAAACTGGGATCTCATTTGCCGTCCACCCTCCCACCCCAGCCTCTCAGCCAGCGCCGCTCTCTTCGCTCATGAAATATTTATAATCACAGATTAGGTTTCCCTAGGAGTGTACACTTGCTTTTGTTGTTTTTCCTCTCCATGCCCTTAAGGAACTGCCCCCCCCCCCCCAACAGCCAAAGCCGCCTCCTCTCCCTCCTCAGTCTGGACTGCATTATCCACCTCTGTTGGCTCCTCTCCTGCTCACCCCCTCTTGATTTTGCCTAGGAAGAGCTGTGGAGCAAGGTTGGGGAACTGGGTATCTCTTGACTTGCCTTTGGGGTTTGACACTCAGGGTACCTGGTAGGTTGAGGTATCTACAGAGGAGGCCCAGTCACCTTGAAGGGTTGTCCTTGGCCGCAGATGGGGACCTGGCCAAAGAATGTGTGGAAACCATCCTGCCTGTCGCCTCCAACACCCTTCCAACACTCCAGCATAGGCATCTCCTTCTAGGGTGGGGCCACCGGTTTCTGAGTGACCGGCAGCTCCTTCATTCAGCTGCCAAGCTCCCCGCCAGCTTTAGTAGGGGCAGAGGGTTCCCTGTGGGAAGAGTTCATCTGGGCAAGTTTCCACCTGTGTCAGTATGAAGGGAATGAGCCCCCAGGGCCTGGCAGGAGCCCCTCAGCACCCCCACAGTCTGGCCTCTGTGGGGCGCCTCCCCCTAGCACCCTCCTCCCTGCTCAGCCTCTTCTTGTAGGATTCCTCCTGGGCTTGCCCTGCCGCCATCAATTCTTGCTCCTGGCAAAATGGCGTGAAAGACCCAGAGCAGTAGTGCAGCAGGTAGGACGTTAGTCTTGCATGCCACCTACCTGGGTTCATACCTCACACCCCATATGATCTCCCAAGCACTGCCAGAAGTGATTCCTGTATGCAGAGCAAGAAGTAAGCACTGAGCATCACAAGGTGTGGCCCGAAAACAACAACAACAACAACAGCAACAGAGAATGGAATGAGATTGGAATCAGATGCTTATCAGAGCCACAGCTCTATCCTGGCGTTTGGTGCCTCCCTTCACTTTGTCATTCAGCCTTCAGCTAGTTTCCAGATTTGGTTTTATCCTTTCACATCTAGAGGATGGGTCTGACCCTTTGCCCAACACCCTCAGCATTCTGGGCACTTGCTGAATCAGTTTTGCCAATTATGAGTACTCTTCACAGTGTCTAGACTTCTGAGATGCAGAGTGCTCAGAAGTGTGCTTCAATTCCTTCCTTCCTTCCTTCCTTCCTTCCTTCCTTCCTTCCTTCCTTCCTTCCTTCCTTCCTTCCTTCCTTCCTTCCCTCCTTCCTTCCTTCCTTCCTCCTTCCTTTTCTCCCTCCCTCCCTCCCTCCCTCCCTCCCTTCCTTCCTTCCTTCCATCATTCGTCCTTCCTTTCTTTTTTTTAAATTTAATTAATTAATTTATTTATTCGTGGCTTGGGGGCCACACCTGGCTGTGCTCAAGGGTTACTCATGGCTCTGCTCTCAGAAATCACTCCTGGCAGGGCTCGGGGGACCATATGCAATGCCAGGAATCTGACCTGGGTCCATCAGCTGTGTGCAAGTCAAACAAACACCATACTGCTGTGCTCACTCTGGCCCACTTTCTTTTATTAAATAAAAGATATTGGGGCTGCAGTGATAGGATGGCAGGTAGGGCATTTTGCCTTGCACATGGCTGGCCAGTAAACTCTGAGCTTTACTGTATGTGGCCCCCAAACAAAACAAGCAGCCCATTCCCCCAACAACATCAAATAAAAGACAAGTGTCCAGCCAGATTTAAGAAGTGTCTGTTTTTACTTGATGTTTGGACAGGCAGTCTCCTAAGAAATGCCACTAGTGCTTTCCTTTAGAGACAAGTGACTTGAAACTCGCCTTTTCAGAGGATTTCGCAAGAGCTCTGGAAGAATCGGGATGTCCTTGGAAGTTGTGAAACCTTGATTGGCAGTTGACTTGAGGCCACATGTTTACCATCCAAACAGAGACAAGGCTTGGTTAACTAGGGCTGATGATTGAACCATCTGCCACCGCTTCTCACTTATTCCCTGCTCTGGGGAGTCCCTGTTTGGGTTCCCTGTTCGCGGCCACCATTTCCTCAGGGCAGGATGCAGAGAAGAAGGACAGCTGTGCTCCAAGGCCTCTCCCAGCCACTGCACCTGGTCTCTGTGGGCTTCCTGGGTCAGGAGTGGGCTGAGTTGGCCTGTCTCCACAGGCTAGCCCAGTGCTCTGCCGTGCACCACCCTGGCTCTGTCCCTACCCACCTGCATTGACTCAATGTGCAGCCAATTCTGGGCAAAGGTTTATAGGTTGAAGAAACAAAGTTTGTGAGGCTCATGTGGATTTTGCTTCTCTAGGCTGGGTACCCACAGCATACAGACAGTGGTATTTCTGTGGTATTTTTGCATTTCTTTATTAGTTTTTAATTAATAATTTATTTTTTATTGAGTTTGGGGACCACACTGGCAATGCTCAGAAACCAATCCTGGCAGTACCATGAGAATCGTGAGTTGCAGTGGTATGAACAGTGGTCATCGGCAAGTGCCTTAACCTCTGCTGTCTCTGGGATATTGACTGAGCCCTGCCAGGTGTGATGTCTGGCTACCAAGCCAGGAGTAGGTCCTAAACATAGCCAGGTGTGACCCAACTTCCCCCTCAAAGTTGTTTCCTTTATCAACATTATTTTGATTTGGGCCACACCCAACCATGCTCAGGGATAACTCCTGGCTCTGCACTCAGGAATTACTCCCAGCAGTGCTTGGACCATACAGGTTGCTAGTTCATATGGAATGATTGAACATGGTTGGACCATACATGATTGGAACATGCTTGGACCATAATGGATGATGATTGACATGGTTCAACTGTGTGTAAAGTAGATGCTCTACCACTCCAGCCCCTAACATTATTTTTAAAAGGTAAAACCTGGAGCCAGGAATGTGATTCAGTAGTAAGTTTAGCTCATGCCTTGCATGCATGAGACCTGAGTTGGAACCTCCAGTTTCATCAAAAACAAACAATAAACAAACCTGCATGGTGGGTAGGGCTTTTGCCTTGCACGCAGCTGACCCAGGTTTGATCCCCAGCATTCCATATGGTCCACTGAGCACTGCCAAGAATGACCCCTAGGGGGGCCGGAGAGATGGCATGGAGGTAAGGCGTTTACCTTTCATGCAGAAGGTCATCGGTTCGAATCCCGGCGTCCCATATGGTCCCCCGTGCCTGCCAGGAGCAGTTTCTGAGCACAGAGCCAGGAAAAACCCCTGAGCACAGCCGGGTGTGACCCAAAAATCACAAAAAAAAAAAAAAAAAAAAAAAAGAATGACCCCTAGGATGTGGGGAGAAAGGAACTCATTCACTGCTGGTGGGAATGCCGTCTAGTCCAACCTTTATGGAAAGAGATATGGAGATTCCTCCAAACACTGGGAATTGAGCTCCCATACGATCCAGCTATACTGCTCCTAGAGATATACCCTAGGAACACAAAAATACAATACAAAAATTCCTTCCTCACACCTATATTCATTACAGCGCTATTTACCATAGCAAGACTCTGGAAACAACCAAGATGCACTTCAACAGACGAATGGCTAAAGAAACTGGGATACATCTACACAATGGAATATTATGCAGCCGTCAGGAGAGATGAAGTCATGAAATTTTCCTATACATGGATGTACATGGAATCTATCATACTGAGTGAAATAAGTCAGAGGGAGAGAGAGAGAGAGAGAGAGAGAGAGAGAGAGAGAGAGAGAGAGAGAGAGAGAGAGAGAGAGAGAGACACAGAATAGCCTCACTCATCTATGGGTTTTAAGAAAAATAAAAGTCATTTTTGCAACAATCCTCAGAGACAATGAGAGGAGGGCTGGAACTTCCAGCTTTCTTCATGAAGCTCACCACAAAGAGAGGAATAACTACACTGAGAACTGTCATAACAATGTGAAAGAATGAGGGAAGTAGAAAGCCTGTCTAGAGTTCAGGCGGGGATGGGGTGGGGAGGAGGGAGATTTGGGGCATTGGTGATGGGAATGTTGCAATGGGGAAGGGGTGGGGGTGTTCTTTACATGACTGAAACCAACTACAATCATGTTTGTAATCAAGGTGTTTAAATAAAGATATTTAAAAAAAAAGGGTAAACTATAGTGTTTAAATAAAAAAGAAAAAAATAAGGATGACCCCTGGAATAGCAGGATTTCAGAGCCAGGAGTAATCCCTGAACACCACCAGGCCTGCCCCCCCTCAAAAAAAAAAAACCCTACAGAATTTGTGTTTTTTGTTTTTGAGCCACACCCGGCGGTGCTCAGGGTTACTCCTGGCTGTCTGCTCAGAAATAGCTCCTGGCAGGCACGGGGGACCATATGGGACACCGGGATTCGAACCAACCACCTTTGGTCCTGGATTGGCTGCTTGCAAGGCAAACACCACTGTGCTATCTCTCCAGCCCCATCCCCTGCAGAATTTTAAATAAGGAGAAAGAATAGCAGAATTGCCATGCACTTACTTCTCATTAATATTCATTAAATGATCATTTTTTGTGAATAGCATAATGCCTCACTCCTAGATGTATGAGCATTAGACTTTTAAAAGACATACTTCAATGGGGCCAGAGATAGCATGGAGATAGGACGTTTGTCTTGCATACAGAAGGTTGGTGGTTCAAATCCCGGCATCCCATATGGTCCCCTGAGCACTGCCGGGTGACCCAAAAACCAAGAAAAAAAGACATATTTCAAGAAGGAGTACAGAAATTAAGCTCTTGTTTTGCAATGTGGCCACTGTGGTTTGATGCCCAGGAGTTTGATCACCTGGTTTGATCACCAGGAGTGATCCCTGAGAACAGACCCAGGAATTCAGGTGCTGTCAGGTGTCTCCCCAAAACTTAAATGACGGAATAAAAATGTAAAGAAAGCAAATCCGGGCCCGGAGAGATAGCACAGCGGCATTTGCCTTGCAAGCAGCCGATCCAGGACCAAAGGTGGTTGGTTTGAATCCCGGTGTCCCATATGGTCCCCCGTGCCACCAGGGCTATTTCTGAGCAGACAGCCAGGAGTAACCCCTGAGCAATGCCGGGTGTGGCCCAAAAACCAAAAAAAAAAAAAAAAAAAAAAAGAAAGAAAGAAAGAAAGAAAGAAAGAAAGCAAATCCAAGGGCTGGGAGATTAGCATCTAGGCCTGAGTTTTGATCCTTACATAGCACCATGTTGTCCCTTGAACATTGCTGGGGTGCCCCTGATGTCCCAGGCAGCGCTGCATTGCCAGACCTAAAAACTAAAAGCATTGTGTCTGCAGGATTAAGCAGAATGTCACTGAGGAGCCCCTGGATCTTGGGCATCCCTGGGACGTGCCTCCCCACATAAATCCATGGTTTTATAAAGGAAATGGGGAGAACTGAAATGAATTTTTACATGTAATGGAAGGAGAAAATACATGGTCTTTCCACAAGCTGTTGCTTTCCCAAAAGCAACCATTCAAAGCCCCACAGAAAGCACAGCCAGACGAGGCTGGAGCAAAGAGATGGAGCTCTTGGAGCCAGACAGACAGTACAGCACTCACCTTGCCATAACCAGGTTTTGTTTTCAAACCACATGCCCCTCAAGCACCCCCAGGAGTGATATCTGAGCATCCATAAGTTTGGCTTAAAGAGACCCCTGAACATCTCTGGGTGTGGCCCCAAGCAGAAGGCAACAAAAGTCTTTGATAAACCACCCACCCCCTATTTGAGACAGTTCTCGAAAGCAACTGCCCAGCGTGGGTCCCACATCTGTGGTCTGTGCCAGGTGATGGCAGGACAGTTGGGACGATGAGCTTTCTTCCCTTTCACAGCCACTTCTAGCCTGGTCTACTCACCTCGCTTCCCAGGCCTGGACATGGTTCTAGTGTTTTCTTTCAGTCTGTCTTTATTTTATTTTTGGGCAACACTAGTATGTGTTCAGGGATTATTCCTGGCAGTGCCCGAGGGTCTATCTATGGTGTCAAGAGATTGGTACCATCACTCAGGCTCCTCTATTTTTTTAAATCTGGCAACAGTAGAAATGTGTGTCAAACCACTCATTTACTTCTCTTCATGTTTGCAGCTTTATTTATTGCTTGGGATCCTCCCAGGGATGCTTGGTCAGCTGGGGTAGAGATGGAACTGGGGTGGGCTTTAATCCCTGTACTATCTCTCCAGCTTCTGTTTGAGTTTTTAAAGGAAAGAGGGAGGATCTTTGGGGCTAGGAAGATAGTACATCAGGCAGGGCACTTGCCTTGCACATGGCTGACCTGGGTTCCATCAAACCTGGGATCCCATATGGTCCCCCTGAGCCTTGCCAGAAGTGATCCCTGGGCACAGAGCCAGGAATAAGCTCTGTGGGCCTGGAGAGATAGCACAGCGGCGTTTGCCTTGCAAGCAGCCGATCCAGGACCAAAGGTGGTTGGTTCGAATCCCGGTGTCCCATATGGTCCCCCGTGTCTGCCAGGAGCTATTTCTGAGCAGACAGCCAGGAGTGACCCCTGAGCACCGCCGGGTGTGGCCCAAACACCAAAAAAAAAAAAAAAAAAAGAATAAGCTCTGAGCCCCACTGGCTGTGAAATACCCCTGGCCCAAATAAAATAAAATAAAATAAAATAAATAAAATAAAATAAAAAAAATAAAATAAAGGAAAAAGGAACTGTGTGTTCTCTAAATCTCTGCTGTCAGTCCAGTGTGGACATTGAATTTCCTGTGATCCAAGTCTATTTCAGAACATAAGTGGTGTGAACTGCCCACATCAGAGTTCAAACCTTCCACCCTTCGACTACTACGTAGCCCTGGGGCTTGAGGTGGTATCTATGCATGTTTTATGGGTGAAAAAATAGCAGGTGTGGGACCAGACCTCCGACTTGCTGGGAATGTTTTTCTCCATGCCTGAGTCCTTAGTTAACCCTGGTTTCTGCCTTGAGTTAGAAACTCGGAAGGGGGCCGGGCGCTGGCGCTAGAGGTAAGGTGCCTGCCTTGCCTGCGCTAGACTTGGATGGACCACGGTTCGATCCCCCAGCGTCCCATATGGTCCCCCAAGCCAGGAGCAACTTCTGAGCGCATAGCCAGGAGTAACCCCTGAGTGTTACCGGGTGTGGCCCAAAAACCAAAAAAAAAAAAAAAAAAAAAGAAACTCGGAAGAAGTTTCTGAGGAACTTGGATGGGACCTTACCCACTCCGCCTGAGGGGAAGGAACAGTCTGATTTGTTTGTGGGTGTTGAGGATCTGGGTCTCCCAGAGTTGTGGGAGGTGGTTTCCTGAAGGCTCCAGCGGGCCTTGCTGACATCAAGGTGAGACTGCATTTCGTCTCCCCTCTCAGCACTTCATTCCCATTAGGACAGCTTCAGCACTCGCCTTGCAGCCCTCTCGCACTTCTGGGTAGAGCAGTACTTCTCAATTATTTTTTGTCATGCCCCCCCTAGGAAGAAGAAAACATTTTTCACGCCCCCCACGAGACTGTAAATAGTATCTATTAAAAAAAAAACTTTAACCTGCAAAACAAAAAATATATAAAATAATTTGAGCTGATATTTTAATCAGAGGTGATGTCTGGATTAATGGCTACAATGAACATGTTTTGCAACGCGTAGCTTTTTGAGGCAAGACACAGCAACTCTCAGCTCCAGAGACATACAGAGACATAAACACAGGGCTTAGCTTGTTAGGACAGTGTTTGCCGAGGTCAAATGCAGCCCCCTTTATGGAGCCTCGTGCCCCCCCCTGGGGGCGCGCCCCACTATTTGAGAACCACTGGGGTGGGGGAAGGGGCTTCCTCCTGGGGGTTGTTTATGACTTCTGAAGGCCCCTGCTGGCAAACCGCCCCTGCAAGGCACTTTTTGCTTTATAGGCTTCACTTGCCTCAGTGGTCTTAACTTCATGCCCACTGCTAAGTCCAGCCTTGAACTTCAGCCTTGGGCTGTGATTGTGATGATGGGTCGTGAGGTAGAGCCAAGGCCAGTGTCTGTTCTGCATCTCTCCCAGGATCATCCCTTTCGCACCACACAGTAATGGGGTGAGGCAAGTCAAGGGGTGTAGGAACCATGCCGGAACTGCTGACGGCTCTCCCCGGGCACAGCAGCTGCTCAAAGAATTCAGAAAGCTTCAGGGACACACTGTGGATCCTCGATGGCATGTATAGGAGTTGGCAGGATTTGGGATGCTTCTGGAGCATTTCCAAGGATGGGCTGAATGGGGCAGTGTCCTCCTGGACTTCACTCATGCTGGCCGCATGCCTGAAGGTGTTTCTTGCTGCCAAGCCTCGACTCATACCCTGCACGGCTGAACTTCATCTTCACATCCGGAGGCAGGTGAGCTTGACTGGAGGAACCCAAGGGGAAGGGAAGGTGAATTCTGGCCTTCCCTCAGCCCCTCTTTCCCTGCAACTAGTCACATCAGAAAAAGGAGGAAAGGGCCGGAGCAGTGGCACATGTGGTAGGGCATTTGCCTTGAATGTGCTAACCTAGGTCAGATCACGTTTTGATTCCCTGACATCCCATATGGTCCCCCACGCCAGGAGCAGTTTCTGAGCACTTAGCCAGGAGTAACCCCTGAGCGTTACCGGGTGTGGCCCAAAAAGAAGAATAAAAAGGGGGAAAGGCTCCCTGCCTTTCTAAATATCAATACTGAACCTGCTATGAGGTTGTTTGCTGGTTTAATTTCTGGGCCCTATCCGGTGATGCTCAGGGCTCATTCCTGGCTCTGCATTCAGGAATCACTCCCAGTAGTGCTCAGGGAACCCTATGGGATGCTAGAGATTGGACACGGGTCAGCTGTGTGCAAAGCAAATGCCCTAATCACTGTAGTGTCTCTCTAGCCCCTAACACACACACTTTAATTTTCATGGAACAAAGGCTGGAGAGAGAGTACAACGGGCAGGGTACTCGTCTTACACATGGCAACCAGATTGGATCATTAGTATTGCACATGGTCCCCTGAGCCCCACCAAGACTGATCCCTAAGCACAGAAGCAGAAGTGATTCATGAGGATCACTGGGTATGGCCCAAAGCTGAACAAAAGATGAATTAGGGTGTCTTAGGAACCAGTTGTTTTTACAGTTCAATCCCTACTGCCAGGTGAGTATGGATGGGCCCATGTAGGCACAGATGGAGAGTGGATGAGGAGGTTGCTCAGCTCATTGGTTTTGAGTGATTTCTTTGTGTTCTGTGGTTTGGTTTGGTCACCTGGGGTTGCTCCTGGCAGAGCTGGGGGCATTTGGCTACCAGAGTGGATACAAAGACTTGGACTAAGAATACTGTCAGGGCTCTGGGCAGCGATGAGGCCTAGCCTTATCCTCAGCAGCAGTTACACCACAACCCTAATTCCCCGATATACCACGGGTTCCAGGGCTCTGGCTTCTGTCCCACCCATATACCTGTCTGTCCCCAACTGTCCTTGCCATGGTCCTGATAAGCGTCCTGATACATTTCAGGGTCCCTATGGGACTGGCGTGGTGCCCTATGGTATGGGAGAGTCTCCTAGAACACAACAGGACAAAGACTGCCCCCCAGCCTGGGCTCTATCATGCTCTGAGCAGAGGGGACCCCTGGAGCACTTTAGTGCTCGACCCTCCCTGCTTTCTGCTCCAAGCATCACTCTGAAAGAGGAGGAGGGGTCAGGCCCATTGCCCACCCAGCACCTGCCTGCCCTTTCCGCAGCGCTGACCTGAGACGGAAAAATTTCTTGGTACCGTGCCCTCCCCGGCTATTAAAACCACCACCGGAAGCCCCAGTGGATGAGCCCTGCGGAGACGCACAGCTGCTTTCCAGCAGCCGGCCAAGGACAGCGCCTCCCAACTCATGCTGCCAGTTCTGCCCTGTGTCCTGTGTGTCTGCCCTGGTCCCTGCCTGCCTTTAGCTGTGGGCAGGTGCCTGGGGGCCTGGTTTCCCTCTAGCTTGGGGTGGGCCCCCCAATGAGTCACCACACCCAAGTGCAGCCTCTGTCCTATTCTCCAGGCCTCATGACCCTCCAGCCCAGAAGCACCTGTGTCCAGCCACCCTTTCCCAGGCCGGTGGCTCTGTCCCACTCACTGGCCTCTCTTCTCTGATTCTCATCCCTATCTGCTGGACAGAGGCCAGGTGGAGCCTTTGTGCGTCATATCCTTGGTTGGAAAGTCATTTCCTCCCAGAAAGGTGGTCATTCACCCCTGCCCCAGTGCAGATGACATGCTAGTCAGACTGTTCCCTTCCCCTCAGGGTCCCTTTTGTCCTTTTCCTACCCTGCTCTGTGCCCACGAGGCTGTCCTAATCAGAATGGCACCTGGGAGCTCCCGGACCCTGGCGTCCAGATGGTCTTGTCCATGGGAGAGAGACGCCAGCAGCGGCTGGGGGAATGGGGAGGAAGAGGTTCTGGGTTTCTGTTGTCCATAGAGCTGGCTGTCTCCCTCAGTGGCATATCCCAATTCCTCTCTCAAAAGGTCTTTCTCTCACACACGCAACTGCACCTTTGTTAACACTCCTAGTAGGCCTGACATCACTGCTGTCTGTTCTCGAGGGACTTGCCTGGGGCAGACTCACAGGGGGGCTGTGGGCACTGCCTCAGAGTAGCCCCCAGGGATCTGTCCATCTGCTGGCATAACTGAGGGTTTCCCTAGTACCACGGACCCCACTCTTGCATTGCGACCCCCACCCTAGCACCATGGACTCCCTCCACCTGTGCATATGCTGGAGCTGTCAGACCCTCTCTTCTGGGTGAGCATTGCTGCGAAGTCCCTGGGGTGGGGTGGCATTGCCCAACCCCAGCCCCTTACTCCCAGAACTGCTGGTGCAACCCCACTAAATAAGAAAAGCAGAGTGAGCCCATCTGTCATCCCAGCTAGAGGGCCCTGCCACAGTGGAATTTTCAGGGCAGGGTGGGGAGTAAGGAATGGGCAGTCTGAGCTGACCCCCCACCCCTCCTAGGATACCTTCTGCCTTTAGTAACTTCTCATCTAGACATGCATTCCTCGGGGTCCCCCTGCTGCTGCACAGAGTACACCCCTCTAAGTTGTTGTGAAGGGATAAGTGGTGGAAAAATCACAAACGGGAAGGGGGGCTGGAGAGAGTGCAGAGGTCATGGCGTGGGCTCAGCCTTTGGCCACATTCCAATGGGTTCAAATGCAGGTACCACGTGCGGTCCAAAAAACAAAACAAATGTGGGATATAAGAAAAATCAAAGATAGTGGGGTCAGAGAAATAGCATGAAGATAGGACGTTTGCCTTGCATGCAGAAGGACGGTAGTTCTAATCCCGGCATCCCATATGGTTCCCTGAGCCTGCCAGGAGCGATTTCTGAGCGAAGAGCCGGGAGTAACCCCTGAGCACTGCTGGGTGTGACCCAAAATCCAAAAAAAAAATAAAAGATAGTATGGTAATGATATCCAGAGATAATAGAGATGAGAACCAGGAGGACCAGTCATGGTAGGAAGCTTACTACAAAAAGTGATGAGTGCAGTTAGGGTAGAGAGGGGTCCACTGTGACAGTGATGGTTGGAAATAGTCACTCTGGACAAGAACTGGGTGCTGAAAAGGGATAAAGTGACATGCATAGCACCCCTTAATAATAGGCAAGCCACAGTCAAAAAGGAGAGAGGAGATGGCCAGAGCAGTGGCGCAAGCCGTAGGGCATTTGCCTTGCATGCCCTAACCTTGGAGAGACACAGTTTGATTCCCCCAGTGTGTCCCATATGGTTCCGCAAGCAAAGAGCGATTTCTGAGCGCCGGACTGGTGGCACAAAGTGGTAAGGCCTCTGCCTTGTGCGTGCTAGCATAGGACGGACCACGGTTCAATTCCCCGGCGTCCCATATGGTCCCCCAAGCCAGGAGCGATTTCTGAGCGTATAGCCAGTAGTAACCCCTGAGAGTCACCGGGTGTGGTCCAAAAACCAAAAATAAAAAATAAAAAAGGAGAGGGAGGGAGGGAGGGAGAGAGAGAGAGAGAAAAACAGAGAGAGAAAAAAAAGAAAGAGAAAAAGAGAGAGAGAGAAAAAGAGAGAGAGAAAAAGAAAGAGAAAAAGAAAGAGAGAAAAAGAGAGAGAGAGAGAGAGAGAGAGAGAGAGAGAGAGAGAGAGAGAGAGAGAGAGAGAGAGAAATGCGCTGCCCCAGAGACAGGCGGGGATGGGAAGGTGGGAGGGAAATAGCAGACACTGGTGGTGGGAAAAGTTCACTGAAAAGTGGTGTACATTCTATGACTGAAACCCAACTATGAACAGCTTTGTAACCATGGTGTGTAAATAAAGCAATAAACAGCCAAAACAAACAAACAAACCAAAAAACAAACAATAGCAGGAGATGGCGCTGACCGTGCATATAAGGTGGCCCTAGGTTGGATCCTAGCACCAGAAAAAAATAAATAAATGACTCAGTCCTGGGGGCAGAGCCTGGTTGGAAGGGGAGTCAGGGAGTCAAGGGAAGAGTTGTTAGTGGATGGTCTTGTGGTAAGTGAGCATATATCTTTGGAGAAGAGTCAGCCCAGGGCAAGGAGTGAGCCGTGAATCTGGAAAAGCAAATCTGCACAGCCAAGCTACTGGAGTCTCTTGAGACAGCCCTGTGTTCAGAAGAGCTGTACTACGGGGAGCCTCGAAGGAGGGGCTGGGGAGGGGCTATGGCCTCCGGGGCTGATGTAGGCCCAGGCTGAGGCTGGGAGCAGAAAGACACAGCCAGCCCAGCACTGGGGGGCCCTACAAGGAGCCCTCCTTCAACTGTTGGTGGCCTCAGGGGTCCCCACCACCTCTCTGGGGGCCTGCTGCTCCCAGCTCTGTCTTGAATTCAGAGCACCTCTACTGCCCTAGCCCAAACCATCCTGGAAGTCAAGTCCTCCTGCACCCACAGGGCCAGCTCGGTCTCTCTGCCCCCAAGGTGGACAGGTGATGTGGGGCGCTGGGGGTGGAAGAGGAAAGGGTTGCCTTCTAGGTTGTCAGGCTTTGGGGGCTGGTAGGAGTCAAGATCCTAGGCGGGGCCGGGCGGTGGCGCTGGAGGTAAGGTGCCTGCCTTCCCTGCGTTAGCCTAGGACGGACCGCGGTTCGATCCCCTGGTGTTCCATATGGTCCCCCAAGCCAGGAGCGACTTCTGAGCGAATAGCCAGGAGTAACCCCTGAGCGTCACCGGGTGTGGCCCAAAAACCAAAAAAAAAAAAAAAAAAAAAAAAGATCCTAGGCAAGGGAATCTGGTTGCAGAAGAGCAGTCCTGGAGACAGTGGGGTAGACTGAGCACTGGATGGGGAGTTTTAGCAGCATTATAAGGTACCCAGTGCTCGAAACCCTCTAAGGCTCTGGAGCACAGGAACAGGAGGGGTGTGGGGAGCCTAAAGCTGGGACCAACAGGGTCTGAAGACTGCACATGGCAGGAGGAAGTGGGGGTCCTGAGGTGGGGAAGTGGGTTTGAGAAGGTAGTGGTCAGGCCATGACATGTGAGCAGGAGGCCACGGAAGGTCAGTGGAACAAAGCCTCCTGGTGAGCGCTGGGACCCCCAGCAAGACTGGATTTGAGGGCACATCTGACTCCGATCCAAAGCTGATGTGTGATGGGGAGCAGAAACGATTATTAGGTTATCTTCGAGGTCAGCTTCCCCCCCCCCCCGCCTGGAGCCTACCCAAGAACACGTGTGTGTACATGCTTATGTGTACATACGTGTAGGCCATGTTCAGGGGATCAGTGGTATCAGTGGTAACCACCCTATGGATGGCCCCTTTGCACTGATCACTTTCTCTTTCCCACATCCGGGAAGCACAACCCTTACTCCTGCTGGTATTGGAACTGAAGCTGTGATGGGCTGGACGTGACTGACTGGCCCAGGTCCCCAGCACTGTCACTTGCTCGATACAACCGCGTGATTTCAAAAACTGCCTGCCCTCACCAGGCCCTGGAGAAACTGAGGCTGAGATACGACTTAGTGATGTTCCATGAGGGCTGGAGCTGGAATGTGGGTCCAGAGCTGGCTCCCGAGAACCCTGGCAGCAGGTCCAGCCTCTGGCCATGTCCCAAATCTCCATGACCTGTGCCATGTGTTCACAGGGACACAGTGTCAGCCTGACACCCACTCACACAGAGTGTGACCTCAGAGGTCTGAGCACAGTTTCTACCCAAGGGCCTCCAGCCACCTCTCCTGGGTTCAGTCACCACCATCGGTGGTGGGACAGGCGAAGCTCAGTAGCACCATCACAGCACACAGATGTGTGTGTGTGTGTGTGTGTGTGTGTGTGTGTGTGTGAGTGAGAGAGAGAGAGAGAGAGAGAGTGAGTCTCTCCTTAGTGAAGAGAAATGGAACCTGTGTGATGACTGTCCCAAGCAGCCACTTACCTCCCTCCATATTCCTTCCTTCCTTCCTTCCTTCCTTCCTTCCTTCCTTCCTTCCTTCCTTCCTTCCTTCCTTCCTTCCTTCCTCCCTCCCTTCCTTACTTCCTCCCTCCCTCCTTCCTTCCTTCCCTTTCTTTTTTGTTTTTCTCTCTTAAACTTTTTCTTTCTTTCTTTCTTTCTTTCTTTCTTTCTTTCTTTCTTTCTTTCTTTCTTTCTTTCTTTTTTCTTTCTTTCTTTCTTTCTTTCTTTCTTTCTTTCTTTCTTCTTTCTTTCTTTCTTTCTTTCTTTCTTTCTTTCTTCCTTCCTTCCTTCCTTCCTTCCTTCCTTCCTTCCTTCCTTCCTTCCTTCCTTCCTTCCTTCCTTCCTTCCTTCCTTCCTGTATTTATTTATTTGAGAGGGTCATCTGGCAGCGTTCAGGGACTACTCCTGACAGTGCTCAGAAATCACTCCTGGCAGGCTCAGGGGACCATATGGGATGCCGGCATTCGAACCACTGTCCATCCTGGGTTGGCTGCATGCAAGGCAAATGCCCTACTGCTGTGCTATCTCTCCGGCTCCCTTCCTTTGATTTATTTTATCTTATTTTTACTCATTTGTGAGGTTGGTTGGGTCTATATCCAGCTTACTCCTCCTGACTCTGCTCTCAGGAATCATTCCCGGTGGGACTTGATGCACTGGGATGTCAGGGATTGAACCCAGATTGG